>NW_003852491.1:1266124-1271613 GCF_000181295.1 Otolemur garnettii
AATTGCTAAGAATATAGAGAATCAATCATACAGTCATTCCACAAACAAGTACCTATGTGCCAGGCACTGTTTTAAACACCTGTAGTAATATTTCTGACACTCAAAGAGAGCAAGCAACAGTATACTTCTTAGCCTCACTATTTCGTGGAAATTTTTAACTACTTTCATAATATTAATAATACACATACACACACAGCTGTATGTCAATCTGTCCTGTTTCTGAAATGGCCTTAAATATTTATTAGAGCAACAGAAACTGCTCTTGAAATTTGAGCACATGAAGCAGCATGAGGGCCTCATGTAGACCTCAAGAGAATGTCGCATCTGAAAATCTCTCAGACTCTATAAAGCACTGAGGGAAGGCATAAGAGCACTGAAGTCTACCTTCTATTAAGTGAGCGAGCAGCTACATACTAGACAGGGTTTGGCCCCCAACAGGGGTCACTCTGCTCCAGAGATTCTTCCATTTAGCTGCTTTGAACTCACCCCTGCCAAGCTTTGTAGGAATTAATATTCCTTAACTTGATCACACATTAGGATATTTAAGTCTTATTTGTCATATTTTCTTGAAGTCAAACTCTATATTAAGAAGTATGCATCCCCTTGTTTGGATTATGTGTGGCTGCATTCACAGCACGTACAGGTACTGGTCCCTACATTTATTAAACACAACAGGCTAGATTCCATCAGGCTGAACCGGTAAGCCGACTACCCAAGGGACTGTCACAAACAGGTCCATCTATAAAGGTGGTCAACATAAGAACTAAGCCTACGATACTGATAGGAAAATGTGGTGCATATCTGGTCTATGAAAATTAGGTCAACTTAACGGGGTGGGCAATAGAGGAGGGTGGTCAACTGTAGAGGTTCTACTATATTATTATAGCTGTCAATCCTTCCCCTTAGAGAATAGGCCAATCTTCTGACTGGAAAAATGGACCATTTCTAGTGGCAGTATATTACTTTAATGTACATTTGCCTAACTGGATCCTACTATGATCCTATGAGGTAGGTATTAGTATTACACCCATGTTATCGAAGACAACTACATGGCTCAGACGGGCAGTGCTCCAGGATAACAGAGACAAAGCCATCAGGTTAACATGCCAGGCTGCTTCTCAGCTCCTTCATGCCTTTATTCTGCAGGTAAACTGCAAGAGCTTTCTCTGAGCCAGGTCCTACCACCACCCCAACATGAACTCTGCTGGTCCACAGCTGCTCTCACACTCCACCATTTCCTTAATTGTAATCATTTTGATTTCCAGATTAAATGAAAATATAAGAATTAATCTAACCAAACTGATAGAGTCAAGAGACCTTCCAGAAAGGTCTTCTGAACCACTAACTGTAATCTCCTGCTCTAGAAAAAAACTGCTCAAGAACTAGAGTGGGCCTCACCTGCCACTGAGCTGTTGGCCGACCACGATGGTATGGCTGTCCGCCTCTGGTAGAAGAGGATGTAGGCTGTCTGCGTGCAGACCTCATCTTCTGACAGCTGCTGCACATCACTGTCATCGAAGCAATACCAGAGGCCATCCACAGAGTTCTTACAGTAGGCTGCCAAAAAGAGCCCACCGTTAGTATCAGAGAGGCTGCACCAGCCATTCCATTCTACCCACAGACACCATCTCTTTGGCTCATATAATTCAAACACTTTTAAAGGTTGCATGTAGTCACATAAAAAGATTTTTTTTTAAATTCCAAATTCCATATAATGCTCAGGTGAAATGTTTTTGGAAATTCCCAACTATTCTATGTAGATGAAGTTCTATTCATCTTAGAAAACACAATATACTTAAATCAGTGGATCTCAACCAGGGACAATTCTGCCCTGCAGGGGACATCTGGCAATGAGTGAAGACATTTTTTATTGTCTCAAGTGGGAGTGGGTGTACAGTATGCTCCCAGAATCTAGTGGATAGAGCCAATGGATGCTGCTAAACATCCTACAGTACAGTCCCCACCACCACACAAAATTATCCAGCCAAAAAGTTAACAGTGCCATGATTAAGAAATTCTGATTGAAACATATTGTAACACTTCTGTATCTATCAGAGACAGAAATATGAATAGAAATATAAACATTAATCATAGCAGCAGCTAATATTTAATACCTATTATGTGCAATGTATCTCATCCAATCCTGAGATTTGCACTATTATTACTTTCAATTTGGAGAATCTGAAAAATATTACCCAGCTTGCCCAAGGTCATGCGGATGGTAAATAGCACAGTCCAGCTCATTTCAAGTTTATCTTGTCCTTAAGCTTGCACTTAAACCCCTACCCTAACCTGCTTCCCTCAAGGGTAGCACAAACAAAGCTCTGTGGAAGTTCCCTGGCAAAGTGAGAATATGTAAGCTCATGAACACATGAGACCTTCTCTCCAGTTCAAATTCTAAGCCTCCACTGGAAATAAATAACATTCAAGTACCAGCAAGAGCAGACAAAAGAATTCATGAAGCCCAGTCATTCTGTAAGGATATATTAAGGGGTGTTAGAAGCTTGATGGATAAAGGTACACTATTTTCACATTTTCTAAGAATACTCATTTATTGGGATCCTATATAATAAGGTCCTGAGAGGCACCAGGGGGGTCTCTCTCAATAAGCCACAATCACTTGTGCAAGTATGGAATCTTAAGTGATCAAAAGGACTCAGGCAAGGAAGGACTACACCAGATGGGTGCCCCAAAGGAGCAGAATTAGAATCTCTGACTACAGGGAGCAAAGTCATCTGCCTCCCAAAAGTCACCAGAGCCAGAAAGGCAGAGAAATGAGTCGATAAGCAGCAAATGGAGCTATCAAAAAAAAGATGATTTATTTGGCCAGTGGTGTCACGTTGGGCTTGATGTGCAAATGACCCAGTTGGCAACGCTAGCTGCTATTCTGAAGTGGTAAATGGAAGCACAGCTATGGGGGGAACACACCCAAGACAAGGTGACAGTCTTGCACTAGTTTCAGCCTGCTTCTCTTCAAGATGGTCTGTTCTAAGTCACAGAGTAAAAACTAAGGCAGCACAGTAACTCAGTGGTGAGTAAAGTATGTATTTACAAAATAATTCTACTTGCTTTTTTTCCTAGCACTATTTTCTGAAGTACTTTCTAGGCCAGTGCTACTCAAATTATGGCTCGCAGACTGCCAGCCCACAACAAGAGAAGCACCAAAACAGAGACGAGCATTTAAAAACCTCCACAGCCATCTAATACTGCTGTGAAATTTTTATTGCATTTTTACAAAGCATTGGGTTCATCAAGAATTGGAAATTTAAAATGGAAAAATACAAGTTCTTTATCACAGATAGTATGAGAAGCACTGCTCTAAAATCCTTACAGAAGTTAACCATATACATATCACAAAATTTAGCTACAACTAGTGCAAAATAAAGAACATATCAAAATAAATGTTCCAAATGAAAACTTTAAAACAGAGTATCTTTAGGGCAGCACCTGTGGCTCAAAAGAGTAGGGCGCCGGCCCCATATACGAGAGGTGGTGGGTTTAAACCCAGACATTGGCCAAAAACTGCAAAAAAAAAAAAAAAGCAGAGTATCTTTAATTCAACATTGCTGAGTCTTTAAAATGTTCTCTAAACCAAGACTCTAAACATTTTACATACCAGAAAAGTAGTAGTATGACCTAAGCATGAAAAAAGGGAAAGAATACAGAAAATATCTGGCACCTCCCAGGTAAGGGGTCCCTTGAGGTAGGCATGATTGCTTCTGGCTCACTAATATAGCAGCCAAGTTAGAATAAGGTTACTTGCCTGATACGGTCATAGAGCAAGAAGGATGTATCTGCCTTCTACTTTTAAGCTCCTTTCACTAAATTGTTCTGTCTTCAAGGCAGTTGAGGATTTTCAGGCATTTTCCAAAATCTTTTCTAATAAAGAGCAACGTGATATGCTAAAATCTAGCACTGTCCTATTTTTCTCAACAATTTCTTGCTAGAAACTATATAACAAACCAGTCCATATTTTCCTAAGAAACACTATTATAAAAGGAAGATACATTCTTTACCAAAGCTGAAGCAGAAGGAACATTAATGAGGGATGCTGGCAAAGGCATTTACTACACTGGCTAATTAGTGAAATTAAATTATTTCTAAGTTCCTTTCCATTCTAAAAGTCCATACGCGTACGTAGGTCACTACAAAAATTTTGAGACATATTGTGTTATGGTCCATTATTTCACTTCCAAGAAACACAGTTGACAATGTCCTTTCTGATTCACCCGTGCAAGTTTCAACTTGCTCGGCTTGGATTTTACATTTCTTGGTTTTTGTGTACCTCAAAACTTTCATAATGACCCACATATAATTCCATGACTCAATATCAAAGAACACAGACGTGACTGGACTGCCACAAAAGCCAAAATCCAACTAGACACACAATATTTATACAAGTGCCCCCCATAAAATATAAATATAAAAATATGTAAGCCACCAAATAAAACATTATCATTTAAATTTGGTTTAAACCAAAGTACAAGGTAAAGTAAATTTAAACAATGAATTAACTTTTGTTTTCTATGACCTTAGAGCACATTTTAAACTTCTCTATCTTCTTTTTCTCCTTGGAAGTACTTCCTGGGGAAAGCAGAGGCGATCTAACCAGCCTTTTGTGAGATACACACAGAGTTAGGAACATTCCTCTCGCAAACAATTGCTGCCTGGAGCATTTAAATACTTAAAAAACTTGAACTAAAACAGTTTCTAGAATAAAAGATCATTATATCCAGTCATCTTCCCTGACTCCCTGCCTTCCTGAGAGGGAACAGCACAGGCTGGGGAGTGAACATGTAGAGGCTGGGAAGGCCAGTAGCCTCCCTAACCTTGCTAATGAGGTGGGGTTCCTGGCCAACTGCTAGAAAAGAGTCCCAGGGATTTCACAACACCAACTGGCAGAGCCCACTCACCCCTCACCCCAACCCGTATAGATTAGTGATCAGCATTAGCTCTCTAGAGTCCTACAGAAACCACTGAATTAATGAAAACAAAAAGTGCCTAGGAAGATCATTATATACATTTAGTGTGAAGGATGCAGAAATCCAAGTCCTGTCTACCCATACAGATAACCAAATTAACAGCATTATCCTCACATCCATCCCCACATAGACAAAGCCTTAAAATCTAAAGCTTGCTTCCAAAAGACTTGTGGCATGTCCTTAACCCAGTAATTTCATTTCTGGGACTCAACCTCAAGGCAATAAGCAGAATTAAAATTCAGAAAAAGTGAATATGCACAAAAATATCCATCAGTGTTACACTAAAAAAAAAAGGCAGGCTCGGCGCCTGTGGCTCAAGTGGCTAAGGTGCCAGCCACGTACACCCAAGGTGGCGGGTTCAAATCCAGCCCAGGCCCACCAAATAACAATGATGACTGCAACCAAAAAATAGCTAGGAGTTGTAGTGGGCACCTGTGGTCCCAGCTACTTGGGAGGCAGAGGCAGGAGACTCGCTTGAGCCCAGGAGTTGGAGCTGTGATGCCACGG
>NW_003852491.1:1271683-1289419 GCF_000181295.1 Otolemur garnettii
CACACACACACACACACAAAAAAAAAAAACAGAAACCAATATATATGTTCGGCAATGAGGAATGGTTATATAACACTAGGTCTGTCAACAGAACATTCAATGGTCACTAAAAATAGTGTTTATAAAAATTAAGAGCCAACATCAAAATACTTAAATGACAATACCAAGTGTGAAGCTCAGGACAGAGAAGCACGCCCATGCCACTCTGATTCCAAATTTTTTACATGTCCACCTACCCAACTGGTCCATCAGATATTGGGATGCAGATAGCAAGTTTCTAATCGCAAAGCTGCTTCTGTCCCTCCACACTCTGACCATCCTCTCTTCTAGTTCCTGCCTCTACACACTGGTCACACTTCCAATACAGAATCTACTATATGTCACTCCTCCTTTTAAATTTTATTTGTACCTCTGTCTCTGCCTACTTGATTATACTCCCAGAAGACAGAGGTTGGGACCTATTCAGCTCTGATGTGATAGAGGCCAGTGCAAGGTAGGGACAAGGTGCTCAATAAATGCTCTCCTGAACAAAACACACCAGCATAATTACAATAGGGCAAAATAATGGCAAAAACTTACAGATATCACAATGTTACCTATATATAGTGGAACATCATTCAGCCCTAAAAAGGAAAGATATTTTGATACATGTGACAACATGGAAACCTTAAAGACATCATGCTAAGTGAAATAAACCAGTCATGAAAAAACAAATACGGAGTGATTCCATTTATAGGAGTACCTAGTATGGTCAATTTCATAGAGACAAAATCAAAATGATAGTAGTCAGGGGTTCAGCTGGGGGTAGGGATGGGGGAAATGGAGAGTTAGTGTTTAATAGGTTTCTAGAGTTCCATTTGGGAAGATGAAAGAAGTTCTGGAGACAAAGAGTGATGATGGTTGCAGAATAATGTGAGTGTACTTAATACTACTGAACTATTCACTTAAAAATGGTTAAAATGGTAAGGTTTGTTATGTATATTTTATCACCATTTTTTAAATGCTATTAATATCTTTACATGAGAAGCCCCCTGCTAATGGTATATTCTTTCTACCTCTAGCCTTCCTACGACAAACATAGTTACTTTTATAAATTAAAAAGTGGCTAAGCACAGTGGTTCATGTCTATAATCCTAGCACTTTGGGAGACCAAGGCAGGAAGACCACTTGAGGCCAGAAGTTTGAAGCTACAGTGAGCTATAAATGAAAAAAAGCATATTTAAAACTTAAAACAAAAACCAAAACCCTTCCAAGTTACTTTAAAGACACTATAAAAACGGTTCATAAGCCAGGTGTAGTGGTGCATTCCAGAACCAGCTACTTGGGAGGCTGAGGCAGGAAGATCATTTGAGCCCAGCATTTTGAGACTATAATGAGCTATATGATCAAACCTGTCAATAGCCACTGCACTCCAGGCTAGGCAACATGGCAAAACCCTATTTCTTAAAAAAAAAAAAAAAAAAATGTGGTACACAATCTCTCCAAATAACAGAGAAATCAGAACCTCAAAAAAGGAGACAGTGTAAGTTAGGTAAGCAAAAAGTGAATCCTCAGTCGACCGGACAATGTTATTTGCACACACCATTCCCCAGTCAGATAACCACTGGATGATCCAACTCAAGAAAAAGAGGAAGCATTTTAGTTTATTTGCTCTTGGACAGAGATCCAGAGGATGGAAACTGCCCTCACAGTTGGCATGCTGCCCCCTGGAAGGGAAAGTGAGGCTCTAAAGCCAAGTCACTCTGTCACAAGCAAACCCATCTGAAGGACTCGCCAGCACAGACACGCGGCCTCTCACACTGCAGACCTGTGTAGTGCCCCCCTTGCATGGTGCCATGATGATTGCACACAGCATACAGGTCATAGATGTAGTCCTCAGGGTCCCTCCCGAGTCCATAGGGCCGTCTCCACGGGGACCAGTGGGATGGCAAACTCCAGCTGCTCTGGCTTCTCTTAACCACATGAGGTGTCATGTCCAGGCCAGTCAAGGGGAACTTGACCATGTTCTGAAGTTTCATACGCCTGTCTCCTTCCTGTTGCAAGGAGAAAAACAAGTTCTGATGATATTTTAATGCAAGCAGATGGCAAATCAGTTTAGGGTGGAATGTGAACACTATCAGATAAAGGGGTTTGAGTTACCTATCTGATGTTTCCCAAGACACATAACAAAGCAGGGAAACAGACGAGCAGTTTTAACTATCTAGAGGAACAGGTTTCAGTATCACAAGAAGTAGAACTACATAAATGGGGTAAAAGAGCCTCTCTGAGTCTTCATTTCCTTGTCTGTTTAAAAGAGTTTTAGGTTTCTTTTTTTTTGAGACAGAGTTTTACTGTCGCCCTTGGTAGAGTGCCGTGGCATCACAGCTCACAGCAACCTCAAACTCCTAGAGGCTTAAGCAATTCTCTTGCCTCCGCCTCCCAAGTAGCTGGAACTATAGGCACCTGCCACAATGCCCAGCTATTTTTTATTGAGGGTGTCATTGTTGTTTAGCTGGCCTGGGCCAGGTTTGAACCCACCAGCCTCAGTGTATGTGGCCGGCGCCATAACCACTGCACTACAGGCACTGAGCCAGGGTTTTAGGTTTCTTACTTACAAAAATGACAATTTCAGGTGATTCGTCCCAATACTTCCATTACAGAGGTATGAAAATTTATTAAGTATCAACTATGTGAAGGGTAAACCACAGTACCTAACACAGAAGAGCCATTTGATAAGCAGTGCCCCTTTCCTCCCACCTCTTCCAATAAGTACATTAAAAGTTAACACTGATGTAGCCTAATATACTCATCTAGTTGATAATCTTGAGTAATCTATATTTTCCATTAAGCCCATAGGAAAATCCTTTAAAATCGCACCATCAGTTGAATAGGTATTTTCAACTGTTTCCTGTGTCTACTAGAACTTTAAAAAAGTAACCAGACATGGATATGCTCACCCCAAGGAGCAATGTATGGATCTATCAGGGGAAGAAAAATGTTCATAAGAGAAATGGAGGATGGGTCATAGATGATGAGAAAGGCCAGGCTGAAGAGTTTATATCTTATTCTTGTAGTTAAGGGAGAAGCACTGGGCCTTAAATAAATTGTGGAGGTGAGGTCACCAGAGCTATAGGTAAAGCACTGTGTAAACACTGCATAGAACACATGAGAAAGGGGAGAGCAGTGGAGGTGAAGAAATTAATTAAGGGAGACTGCAACTGCACCAACTGAGAAGTGACACAAAGTTTGAACTGGCTGGGTGACAGCAAAAACGGGGAGGAGACATGCACAGGAGTCAATGAATGGGCACAACTAAGCTGGGAAAGCGACTTCCTAGATGAAAGGGACAAAAAAGAAGAGTCAAAGACCACACTGCAGATTTGAGTCTGGGCTACTGGAAGGGTGATGCTGTGCCTTCCAAAGAAACAGAAAACAAAGGAAATCAGTCTGCATGGAGGGGAGGGGGATGTGTGTGAAAGAGAAGGTGGGATCCAAACCCTCAACTACCTTTCCAATGGAAGTATACAGGGGAAAGCCAAGGCACACTCTTCACTACCGTCAAAGCTAAACCCCAAACCTCTATGTAAAAGTTCTGACCCTGGGGATCACGTGTGTGTCAATGACCCTGACACCTCTGCTTCCCTAGTGAACCTTAAACATCTCTGAAATCTAGTCACATTTCCACATCTCCATTGCCACAGCTCTGTTCCAAGCCATTAGCAGCCCAGCCCCGAATGACTGCAATGGCCTCCTTCAGGTCTCCCTGTCTTCATTCTTGTAGCCTTTAATCTGGTCTTCAACCAACAACCAGAATGGTCTTTTCAAGATGCACATTTGGTAGTGCTGCTTCTCTGCGTAAGACCCTCCATCAGAATCTGACTCTGCCTGAACAACCAGCGTCCACCATCTCATCTGCCTCAGTTCTCACCACCATCACACCCCCCGGAGCACCTGCCCAACAGGCCTACTTTCAGTCCCTTGCATGTGCTATACTCCTTTGGGCCACTAGTCTTTGCACACACCACCATTCCTTGGGTGCATCACTGCTCCCGCCTCACCCAAGAAGAGCCTACTCATCTTTCAGTACAAACCTTCTTAACATCAGGCCTTGCAGGCTCTGTCAACATTTACTTCTCATTTACCTCTGTTACAATGGGGCTGTCTAGCACAATCCTAACCTCAGGGAATAGACAGCCTTTTTGGAAAAACTGACTCACAAAGCAATACAACTCAAAGCAGACTTCTTTGTGTATAGTCATGACTCATCTCCCCTAACTACACAACAGCTCCTTGGGAGCAAGACAACACCCGTTAATTACATTAGACAGAAATAGAATCTACCTCCCCCAGAAAGAACCTTTACTTACTTTGTTTTAAATCTCCAAGTACCATATCAAAATGTAGGCACATTTACAAATCTAAAGCAAATCTTCAATACCAAAGGCAATATGAACTAAAATGTTTCATTTCAAGTGTCACAGGATGGTCAATTTTGCCTTGAGAAAGAACATAACATGACCTCAAATACAGGGTCTATAATATACATAGACAGGAGTCACTAGCTCAAACAGGGACACTAAAGAACTCCAGCTAGCCCATCATCACAGGGCATAAGAAACATGGTCATGGCTGTTTTTCCCCTATGTTTTTCCCACTACAGAGGATTTTCTTACCTGTCGAAATCTCTTTAGATGTATAATAAGCACATCAGGCAGAGTCCACAGGCTTAACGTGATGCTTCCCTGCTGCAGCTGCTTACAGTGTGGGCAACGCCAGGCATCATCTGGGGCAAGCTGAAAACAAAAAGCACAACTTCCATGAAGCACCGCTGAATGCAAAACTTTGTTAAGGGAAAAAGCTGGACTGATTTCATATCCAGGGCACAGCATAACTCAGAAACTCTTTGGAAACTACATATGATGGCAATCAATGAAATAACACAATTGAAGAGGCCAAAGCTGGCAACCAGTTTGCTAAACAGATTATCCCCCAAAGAGGGGTGCCTAAGCCACTAAGCATTTTACAAAGGATATTAGATGTCACAGAAGCACCTCAAACTCAGCATACCCCCAACTCAACTTGTCATCTTTTTATCAACATGGTTCCTTTCTTCTCTGCCTGTATGTCCTACTCAGTAAATACCACTACCACCCACCAAAGGCAGAACAAGGATAGTTACACAAACCCTCAACCCTTCCCTCTTCCCCCACATCCATCCAAAGTAAGTCTCTTTGCCGCTCTTCCCACCTGTCTCCTCCTCTCCATGCCCACAAACACCACCTTAATTCAGAATTCTCACACCTTCTCTCCCTGGACTTCTTTGAGTCTCCTGACTGTGCTCTTCCCTAAGCACTAAACTGCTCCAAATAGCACGTCCCCTCCTGCTATTAATAAGAACTTTATAAATGTCAATCTGAGGTTCCAAATCCACATATGTCATCTCTGCAGGGAAGGACTTCAAAATGTGGACATATCAGAGGTGTCAATAGGTGAGATTTTAATCTAATCTAGAGTTCAGAGGATACATCAGATCCGGGAATGTCAACATGATGAGGTAAGGGAAGCCCTGGGAAAGAATGACAATGCCACTGAGATGGGAGGGAAAGGAGCCACAGACAGAATCTTGGGGAAGTCTTTTTTTAAGGGAAACACCAAAACTGAAAAACCACAGAGCGTGAGGATACATAGTCATCAAAACAGGCAAACCTAAAGCACTCCCTTTTATGCATACCAAGAAAAGAGTAGCCAGATGGGGTGATCATGAGAACCACATCCTCTGGAGAGGTCAAATGAAGACTAAGCAGAGCCCATTGGACTGAGCAAACTGGGGTCAATAGAACTTCAGAGAACAATGTGGAAATTCAAGTCAGACAGATAACGAACAATTTTGGAATGAGTAAAAAAAAAGAGTTGAAACTACTAATGGTAAATTTAGGCAGAAAAAGAAGAGAAACACTGGTTTGGGGACTTGTAAGGGAAGGAGAACTGAGGTAACATTTTTATGACAAGGAGACTCAATCATGTATATCAGAAATAGGATTCTGATATTTCAGGGAAAGGACAGAAGGTTAGGTAGGTGGGAGGGAATAAATCACAAAGTAAGACTGGAATGGCCTTGTCATCTAGCAAGTCCACATCTCTGTGAGACACACATTCTACATGTGGCCATCCTGACCAGTGCCTGCAATAAAGAAGCAGATTTTTGTTTGTTTAAATTCTAGTATATTACAAAAGAACATTTTTAGAACATACAGTAAAAATGTCAAGACAATGTCTAAAAGCTGTGATTATTTCTAAAACACTTCCCTGATTTCTATACCCATCTTGCCATAAACTGCTAAAAAGACGTCCCAGACCTAGCAGGCCACACGTGAGCACCACTGATGGAGCCGGCTCTGCCTCACAAGTGAGAGGGCCATCTCGGCAGGCAGCTATTCCGCTACACTCTGCTACCGTGCGTCCTCATATGAAGACAGAATCACACTTCTTATAATGTCTGGTCTTTAAATTCTGCTTTTTACATAAATTCTTTTATTATTATTAAATGATAGCTGTGTACATTAATGCAATCCTGGGGTACAGTGTAGTGTTTTCATATACAATTTGAAATATTTTCATCAAACTGGTTAACACAGACTTTATGACATTTACTTATTGTGTTAAGACATTTATACTTTTTACATAAAATTAAGTCCACTCCCTCTCACACACAGGACAGTCCTTCAAGTGCCTCAAAATAACTATCAGATCCCCAAGTTAAGGCTTCTTTTGTCAAAACACAGTCACCCGCATCATGACCTCCTGAAGTACTCTCACAGCCCACTCTCTCCAGATATGTCCCATTTCACCATTGTCTTAACAGTGAGTATCCACGAGAAAAGCAGCTCTACACCATCAGAGTCTAGACAGTTTGTAAGTCACCCGAAAGGCAGCATGACAGTGGCTGACACCCACCTGTTAGTGCTGATCAATACCAAAATTGTAGACTCCACAAAGTTACTGTCACAAAGTCCACTGCTAAGCCCCACCTTCTCCTCTTCTGTATTTGCACTATTTTTTTTTTCCTTTTAGAGACAAGAGTCTCTGTTGCCCAGGCTTGAGTGCCATTGCATCAGCCTAGCTCACAGCAACCTCAAATTCTTGAGCTCAAGCAATCCTCCTGCCTCAGCCCCCTGAGTAACTGGGACTAAAGACATCCGACTAATTTTTCTATTTTTTGTTAGAGATGGGGGTCTCACTTTGCTCAGGCTGGTCTCAAACTCCTGAGCGGAAGTGATCCTCCCATTTTGGCCTCCTAGAGTAACAGGATTACAGGTGTGACCATGCCTGGCCTGTATTTGTACAATTATCTTCGGGCCCAATACTGATCTTCCCAAGTACTGCTCTCCCATTCCAGTACCTATTTAACACTTTCTATGGTCAGGCACTGCTCTAGATACTAGGATTGTTTAGTGACCAAGACAGATGGAGTATCCGCTTTCATGGAGCTTACTGCCCGAATCTTTCTCCTTTACCTCCTATGCTCCAGATACTCTGCCCTCATATTTGTGTTTCAACCACACCAAATGCATTCCTACCCCAGTACCTCTGCTTCCTTTATTTACTTGTTTACCCACTACAGACTATAACAACATGAGGGCAAAAACACTGTCTGCCTTGGTCTTTGCTATATCCCCAGTAGTACAGTATCTAGCACATAGCAGGTATACAAAAAATACCTACTGAATGAGCTCCTATAAAATGTATTTTGTTAGCCTTCTAGATCTGTGAGATGCTTTGTAGAATACCAATGCTGTCATCTAGTAGATCTGTTCACCTCTAAGCTTTGTGCTATTCTCAAATATCACCTAAGTCAATTTTCTTTTTAAAAAGCTAAATAAGACAAGAGATCATACAAAGTCTGCAATCAACCAATCCCAAAACCAACTATTTTGAAATTGAGCCCAAAACAGAAAAAAATTTAAAAAATTATTATGGAAAACTATTGTTAAAAGAAGTAGCTATGAACAAATTGAGGAAAAGAAGATTCAATGAGAATATTAAAATTATTTTCAAATATTTGAAAGATAAGCAAGTAGAAGAAAATTAAGACTTTCGAGTCTCAATAAACTCAAGAGAGAGAACATCTGTTGGTCACAGTAACCAGGAGACATATTCAGGTTAACTTGTATTACCATCCAGAGAGAAAATGGCTTGTCAAAAGTCTTGAGCAGGGAAACACCTCATAACCAAAGATATTCAAACAGAGGTTGAACAATCCCCTGCTTGAAATTAGATAGATGAACCCATCATTAGAACAAAGGAGTTTTAAAGTCCCCTTCAATTCTAAAATTGATTCCCTACACACAAGAGTAGAGAGTAACAATTAGTAGTCAAAATTATGATCTTCAACACTGATGCAAGATTAGATGGACTCCATGTGGGCAAGGTTTCTCAAGGTGCATAAAAACAACACAGGGCCTGGGACCCACCCACAGAGACTTATTTATACAACTATCTGTCCATACATTCATTTAAATATTGTGTCTCTACTATCTATAAAGCACTGTGCTAAGTAGTTGGACCACGCTATCTATTTTCTGTCTATATCTGCACTGACAAAACTTTCTATCTATATCTGACTGCTCAATACAGGAGTCATTGGCACATGTGTTTACTGAGCACTTAAAATGTGGCTAATGCAACTAAGGAATGAATTTTTTTATTTAATGTTAATTGATTTAAATTTAAATAGGTCTTGACACCTGTGTTCTTAGTACCAAAACATTGAGAATCACTGTTTGATACTAAGAAAAGTTAGTAGTAATAAATTTAAAATTATTTAAATAGTTAATAAACTTAAAATTTATTAAATTTTAAAATTTAGCTAATTTAAAATTAGTTAAATTTTAATTTAACTAATAGTTAATAAATTTAATAAATTTAGTAGTTAATAAAAAATTTAAAATTTATTAACTTGATCTTGACCAGTAACTATTAAAAAGAATTAACTATAAAGGTTTATTTCTAGAGTATTTCAATTAATCAAGATTTTCTAGAAACGTGAATTGCTTTTTCCTAAAAGCAACAGTGCTGAGACACCTATTACTTGTGTAGAAGCTATGTGATTGCAAAATCATGGAGAGTAGTTTGGGGCATAACTTGTTTCTCCACTATCACCATGCCATGTCCCTCTCCTCATATCCTGGGCACCCAAGAAATGCAGCCCAAACTCTTACCCGTTCTTCTTTGGTGTAGAGTTGGAAACACTGGGATAAAGTGCAGGTTTGAGGCTGATGATGATGCTCTCTTTGCAGACGGACACTTTCTGCATCTGGGATATACTCATCTTCGGTATTTCCAAACAAGCTGCAATCAGGGCATTTATCAGAGAATGGCTTGCAAAACAACACAAAATACAATCACAACTCCATAAAATGGCTATAAATTCATAATCAAAAAGATCAATGTGTAAGAAAACAAAAGCAGTGATCTAACTTTTCCATATTCCAACGTTCCAAAATGTTCTTGAAAAGTTCTCTATCTACAAAGTTATTTCGAGAACTGACTTGAAGTTAATTTTTCTGGGACTGGCCACAAACCTCACTGATTTACTCATATGTATATTCTTATCTTTCATGTCTGAAGGCATGCACTTGACACTGCTTAGCAGCACTAATGGGCCTGTAATAAAAATAAAGGAAACTGGACCTACATAGTAGTTAATGAACATACAGCTTCTCTCTCAGCAGTGAGTAAATGTTCTAAGGTTTTGAGATTGGAAAGAGACAAGAAAAGAATAATAAACTGCTTAAATGAAGGATTAAGCACACACCTGGATACTTAGCCAAAAAGAGAGACTTGTTTCAGTTAATTTGAAAGATCAAAGGTATACTACTAGAATAATTAAAATAATAATTCCATAAATTCTAAGGAAAATAATACTCACAAATCTTTTGTCTCCTTGTCCCATTCTACTACTAATTTCACATGAGCAGTACCACCTGGTCCACAAGATTTTAATGCCCTATAGAATTGGGGAAAAGGGGAGGAAAGTCACATGTTATCTTCTAAATAAATTACTTTATTTATTATTATTATTTTTTTATTTTTTGAGACAGAGCCTCAAGCTGTCCCCCTAGGTAGAGTGCCGTGGCATTACAGCTCACAGCAACCTCCAACTCCTGGGCTCAAGCGAGTCTCCTCCCTCTCCCCCCCAAGTAGCTGGGACCACAGGAGCCCGCCACAACGCCCGGCTATTTTTTGGTTGCAGCCGTCATTGTTGTTTTGGCGGGTCCAAGCTGGGGATTCGAACCTGCCACCTTAGGTGTATGTGGCTGGCGCCTTAGCCTGTTGAGCTATAGGCGCCGAGCCAAATTACTTTATTTAAGTGTGATATGTGAATACTGAAAATGTTCATCATTCCCCACCAGAAAAAATTTTTAGTAAAACCATTATGCCCACAGACTTAACAGCTAGGTTACAACTGAACTGAAAAATCCTTAAACTAAAATGCCCAATATAGAAACAAAGAGATTGGAAGAAATTTAGTACCACATTATAGGCTGCCCACAATCCTCTCAGATGTTCTATATGACCTTTCCAACTTTTCTGCCCAATTCTCACCCACCCAAAGAAAGCTAGACAACAGCCCCTGGGAAAAAAATCTGCTCTGACCCTCTTCACCTCCCATCATACACCACACCTGATCTAAACTGCACCCTTCTTCCATAAGGCCCCCCCTCCCAAGTTCACCGGCTCACTGTCATCTCCTTGAGAAACTCTTGAAGCAGTCAGTCAAAATTATTTGTCTAATCTTTTTCATGCTGTGCAATAGTTTGGATCATTAATCTATTAACTCTTATCTCTAAAACCAAAAAGTGAGCGTTCAAACAGGAACATACTATATACTCTTTTTAGAATTCTGAAATGCAGACACTACAGTATTTGTTGGGGAAAAAAATTACAATAAACACAATATGAGTTTTTATATTTATGTACATATGCATACTTACAGTTGGCCCTTGAAACACAGGTTGAATAGGTCTGGTACACATACGTGAAGATTTTTTTCAACCCAATGTGGATTGAAAATACAGTTATTTATAGGATGTGAAACCTGTGTATATAGAGGCCGATTTTTTATATATGTGAATTCCACAGGGCCAACTGTAATACTTGATTATGTGCAGGTTTTGGTATATGCAAGAAGTCTTAGAACCAATCCCCTATAAATACCATTATTTTACTAATGTGAGAGTTTCTTATAAATGTAACCGAAATATGTGAAAAGCACAGAGATAGCAGAGTAGAGTGATTAAGTCTACTGGGGGAGGAGGAGGAACAGTGTAAAGAAAGGCTTAAAAGAAAGGAATTGTGGACAGAGGAAACCACACATATGAAGGACACATATAAAATAATGTTGTCTGTCCAAACAATCATCAGTACTTTGATGCTGTTCAAAGTATAGGACAGTGGAGAGAAGAGCAGCAAGGTCTAACAAAGAGTTCAAACCAGGAAGAACTTCACATACTATAGCACTCAGGCTTTATCTTTAGGCTACAATTTACCATTTAAGAATTTCAAAGAAGAATGTGGCCTGACCAGAACACTACTTTGGAAAACTTCAATCCTGATGAATATGAAAGGTTAATTTATCTATAGTCCTAGAACACACACTAATTTCCTTTCCTAACATGAGTCCTCCATGGCTTTCTGATGTCAAAAAAAATCATAAAATATTATATGAATAAAAAAGTAAAATAAGTACATAATTTCTAAATAAGCCTAAAGATACATTGCACTGGGCGGCGCCTGTGGCTCAAAGGAGTAGGGCACTGGCCCCATATGTTGGAGACAGCGGGTTCAAACCCAGCCCCAGCCAAAAACTGCAAAAAAAAAGATACATTGCACATGTTGAAATTACACCAGACACTGCTGGAATCACACATGAGCATATGAGAAATTCTAGAAGGTAATTTGGGGTTTTTTTGTTTACCTTTCTACTGTTGGGTGGCACAAGGGTTGCTCCTCCTGGGGCAGCAAGTATGTTATTCCCACAACACTGACCACACGCAAACTAAATGGACACACCTGCATCAAATGTTAAAGGAACGTTAGGCTGAATTTCTCTTCAAAAGCATCAGTTTCACAGTGGCATTTCCAAAATTAGAAGTAAATTTTGCAGAATGCTTCTCTATACCATTATTAGGTTATTGAGCCACTATAATATACTTTAAATTCAATCTACCCAAATCAATTTACATATCAAATACATTAAGCAAGACAAATAACATTACCTTAACTCATCATTAACTTAATAGTCTTCCACTTACAGGCAGATGTTCTAAATCCTCTCCAAGCTGATCATGTACTAAACTTTATTACTGTCTGAGCTCTGGAGTTCAAAACCAACCTAAGGAACAGTGAGACCCCATCTGTACTAGAAAGAAATAGAACAATCTGCCTGGCACTGTGGCAGGCACCTGTCATCCCAGCTAGTCAGGAAGCTGAGGCAAGAGGATCACTTGTGCCTAAGAGTTACTATTCTACCCAGAGTGGCAGAGTAAGCTCTGTCTCGAAGAAAAAGAGAAAAAAAAAAAAAAATACACAGCAATTCAAGGAAAACTTTGTGGTGGCCAGCTCCTTTCATAAAATTAGGGATAAATTCTCAGTCTTGAAAGTCTGAACTCAAGAAATTCAAATTTTATTATAATGGCTGCTTCTCTACTCCATGCTACGCTGGAATAGCAAAATGTTTACAAACCTGAATGCAAACTGTGGGCCTCAGGAAGTACTTCATTTTCTCCAAAATTTCCTTCTGCAGAAGGTCCCATGCTATTGTCTTCTCTAAGTGCAGCACAAAAGGCAGTCCAAATCTAAGACACACAAACATTGTAATCACCTTAAAAGTATGGCAATTCTTTTAATGCTATAATCCCTCCTTCTTGATGTTTTTATATGGAATCACAATATAATTGGTTTTAGGGTAGTTCTCAAAATAAAAGAAACAGAAAGTTTAACGGTAGTCTCAGAAAGAGATGAAGAGCTTAAATTTCTAACTGAAATCTATTAGCTTGTACACCAAAATGGCTCATAGGGAAGTATGATTCCCTGATATTAGGTGGTGCTAGGTTATTAGGACAAGATTAATGGAGATGATGAGGAAAGGAGGAGGGGGTGGGCATGAGTCTGGCAAACAGCATGGACCAGACCTATGATAGATAGGGATGCAAGGCCTAGCAGATAACAAGGCAGGCACTGCCAAGCAAGTAACACTGAAAGAAACTACCCTAGCCCAGAAGATGTCTGGCCTCTACCAGGTTACAGAGAATCAATCAGAGGTAGAACTGTGGCTCTTGACTTCAGCTATAAACTAAAATCACCAAGGGAGCTTTAGAAAATAATGATGCCTAAATCTAGCCCCCAGAGAGTCTGAGGAAATTAGTCTGGAATGTGACATGAGCACTGAGATATTTTTTTTAGAACCTCCCTAAGTGGTTCTCAATGCAGCCAAAGTTGAGGACCCTAGCCTAGGATCAACTCAAACCTATACCCCAGTCATTCAAACCTATTTGCCTATCTGAATGTGTGCCCTACTGTCACAAATCCATGTCTTTGTGCCGAGAATTCCCTCAGCCTGAAATCACCTTCCTAGTCTTCCTCCAGGTTATCTCCTGCTCATCCACATGAGACCCTGTGGAGGTATTCTCCTCCAGGAAGCATCCTGTTGTTTTGTTCCCTGTGTGTACTGTACTATAAACTCTGCCTCCTCCAACAGACTATGAATTATTTGATAGCCAGAACTTTGATTTATTTATCTTAGCAGTCCAAACAGCCAATGCCTAGAAATCAAATAATGAATGAATGAATGATCTACCTAAAAGATGGACTCTGACTCAGGCCCAGGAGGAAGCAGAGGTGCTAAAATCACCAAGAAACCAGCTCCTAACCATCAAATTGTTTACTCACAGTATTCCTGAACAGCGAACTTCTCTGCTTAAAAACTACTATGATGTGAAATCTCAGGGATACCTGCCCCCAACCTTCTGAATGCAGTCTTGCCAGCCTCTCCACCCTCACATTCGATCATAGCCTATTTTAATATCTTCAACATGGCAAAAGGCCTGTCTGAAGCTAAATGCATTCCCTTGTTTATAGTCAGTCTGTCCTAACTGGAATTCCATAAAGATGCTGACCCTGTGTTATCTTGTTCACTGCTGTATCCTAGGGATTAGAACAGTATCCAACACACTATACACACTAAAATACTGGTTCATAGAACCATAAATAGCTATATCAGCACATTTTATGTTATTTACCATATAAGGAACTTATTTCAGAGCAAAATTTTAAAAGGCCAATATAACGTCTATCCTTACAAATATTAGAAACACAGAGTCCTCTCTTCCTGAAATATCTCGTCTGTTGTTATTACTCAGGTTACATTACTAGCATGATATGGTTACCTTAAAAGATACTCTAAAACACCCACAAAGCTCGGCACCTGTAGCTCAAGTAGCTAAGGCGCCAGCCACATACACCAGAGCTGGCAGGTTCATATCCAGCCTGGGCTGGCCATACAACAATGACAACTACAATCAAAAAATAGCTGGGCGTTGTGGCATACACATGTAGTCCCAGCTACTTGGAAGGCTAAAGCAAGAGAATCGCTTAAGCCCAGGAGTTGGAGGTTGCTGTGAGCTTGATGCCACAGCACTCTACCCAGGATGACAGCTTGAGGCTCTGTCTCAAAAAAATAAATAAATAAACAAAACATCCACAAATTCTTAGGGAGGACAGCAGACAGATTTGACAGAGATTCTGACTTGCAAATTTCAGACTTATGAAACTGCATGAATAGTGGTGCCATATGCTGAGACAAGAAATACTAAAGGGCCAGCTATATAGGGAAAGATAATGAGTTCCACAGGGACATAAGACTGAGGGGAGCATGTACCATCCAAGTAGATATGTTAAGAGTTTAAAAAGAAAAAAAAACTGCTAAGAAGTAGCTGGATATTAGATCTAAAGACCCAGGAGGAGCCTAAACTGAAAAATACGTAAGAAATGAGCCTTTAAAAACCTTTCTAACCTAGATTCTGTCATCCTAATTTTATACTCTTCCCCTCTCAACTCCCTAAATCAGGTTAATTTGTACATGTTCTTTCTAAATATCAGAATCAAAAAATTAACTACTAAAACTTTTTCAAAATCTTTGCAAATATTAGACTTTCACCTCTCAGAAAATAATTAGGTTTTTACCTTTTCCCCTGTTGCCCAGTGCAGGCTCGGTTGCACACCAACAAAACAATCTTGTCGCTTCCTGTTCTTGTGGTGGGCAAATCCATTTTCCCTTGCTTTGCTGCTATTTGTGTAGGGGAAGACAGTCTATGATGATCCAAGCCAAATTTCAAATGATTTAGATTGTTATTTAAGTGAATTCCTGAAATAAAATAAAAACAACTCCTTTTATCTCTTCGAAATTCTTTTCATTCATTCATTAAAAAGAAATTTACCCTATTTTAAAGAATTAAAAATTGTCATTATGTAATTTAAACTGCAAAAGAAAAAGGGAACAAATACTCAGCTTACTCATCTAACCATTAAGATAATTTCTTTAGCATCCATTATTTCCTTTAGACTAGCCCTACTTATCTTAAAAATTGAAAATTAAAATGCTACATGATGAATGTATGTTTGTTACAATTTCAGAACAGCAAGTTTGCTGAAATGATCCACCAAAAAATTTAAAGTCAGACCATGCAACCAGCAATCAAACTTGCCCCGGCCGAACTGCAACAACAACAACAAAATAGTTGGGCACTTTGGCCGGTGCCTGTAGTCCCAGCTACTCGGGAGGCTGAGGCAAGAGAATCACCTAAGCCCAGGAGTTGGAGGTTGCTGTGAGCTGTGACACCACAGCACTCTACCAAGGGCGATAACGTGAGACTCTGTCTCTAAAAAAAAAAAAACCTTTCAAAAAAAATAAAGATAAAAGGCCAGCACAGTGGATCATACCTATAATCCTAGCACTTGGGAGGCAAAGATAGGTGGACTGCCCAAACTTAGGGGTTCAAGACCAGCCTCAGCCAGAGCAAGACCTTGTCTCTAATAATAGCCAGGCATTGTGGTAGGCACCTGTAGTCCCAGCTACTCAGGAAGCTACGGCAAGAGAACTGCTTGAGCACAAGAGTTTGAGGTTGCTGTGAGCTATGACACCACAGCACTCTACGGGTAGGGTGACAAAGTGAGACTCTGTCTCAAAAAAAAAAAAAAAAGACAAAAATATATGAAATGGTCTTCAATGTTCACCAGTAGTTTTTTCTCCCTGATTAAAAAGCCAAACTTATAAGAAACAAAAGATAAACTACTCTTACTAGTCTCTGAGCCATTATAAGAACATGCCAACATAAATACAATCAACTAAGCTGGATCGACCCGTGTTACAATGAAGAAAAAATATGCTTGGCACAGCACTGATCTTCACAAATGCCCATCAATCAAAGCTACTTAGCAATGTGGGACCAGCACTACACCCTGTATTTAGTAGGAACTCAATAAATGTCTATCTAAATAGCTGTTAATTTCTTTAATCCGCTGGAAGTACAGACTAAGGAAAGGATACCTCACCTGGAGAACAGAAGAAAGAAGCCCCTTCAACCACCACTGTAAATAATAACACCAGAAAAATAAAATAAAAATGACTTAAAGTAAGTATTCGGAGCAGAATCCTGGTAATAACCTAAACATCCAGCAATATACAAGAGTTGCTGAGCCTAGTAAAATACTTGAGCATTTTAACAACCTAAAATGATGAGTATATAGCTACCATCAGCATGAATTCCAGACAGAGTTTAACACACACACTAGAATAAGGAAAAACTGAATCTTTTTCAAGCTATTAAAGGGAAGAAAACTTTATAAGCTTAAACATCATAAAGAGATCATAAAAGGAACAGATTTCACTTCATAACCACCTTACTTTTCTTAATTCCAAAATATTAAAGGGATACAAATGTTTGTTTCATGGGAACCTTGTATAATACTTAAGTAGGGACTTTTTTCTTCTTCAAACTTTTAATGGGCCCATCACCAGAACAGTGTTCATACCCAATAGTTACATTTTGCCCACCCCTTCCTATCCTCCCCAATTCCTGGTTTCTAATGACCTTTGTATCTCTTAGTACCCATGTGTGCCCATCACTTAGCTCCCAATTATTAGAAAGTACATGGGATGTACTCATGTTTTTCTATTCCTAAAATACTTCACTTAGGATAGTGGTCTCCAGTTCCATCCAAGTTGCTACAAAAGACATTATTATTTCATTCCCTTTTATAGCTGAGTAGTTCTCCATGGTGAATACACAGAGGGTACCAAAAAACGTATACAATTTTAAGAAAGTAAAAATTTCTAAATTTGAATACTCAAGTCACATTTAACTTCTGCAATCACAAGAGGTGCTCGATGTGACTTGTATTCATCTTTTGTTATTGGTATACTCTGAATATAACAATTTCCACATTTTCTTTTCCACTCACGAATTGACAGGCACTTAGGTTGATTCCACATCTTTGTAATTGTGAATTGTGCTGTGAAAAAACTACAAGTGTCGGCTCGGCACCTGTGGCTCAAGCAGCTAAGGCGCCAACCACATACACCTGAGCTGGTGGGTTCAAATGCAGCCCGGGCCTGCCAAACAACAATGATGGCTGCAACCAAAAATTAACCAGGCGTTGTGGCGGGCACCTGTAGTCCCAGCTACTTGGGAGGCTGAG
>NW_003852491.1:1289559-1317444 GCF_000181295.1 Otolemur garnettii
GAAAAGAATTGGTGGAATTTCTGGATCAAATGGCAGATCTAAACTTCTTTTAGGAATCACCACTTCTTGGTAGTCCTGAGAAGACAGCTGTAGAAGAAGCCAGCCTCCAAAGATAAGAAAGAACTTTATAAGAAACACTAAGCAGAAATAACCTTGAAAGAGACTATGTAACAAATAACAGCACTCTGGTTTCTTGAGAAATATAATTATTAACTCTTTATGATTTTTTTTTTTCTGCTAGCTAAAAACCTTTCCCATGACCTAATATCTGTAAATGTTAACTCTATAACTAACTGAGCTAAAATTGTATAAAAGGGCTTTGTGGCTACAACTAGCCAGATTCAGTATTTTAAAGCTGATGGCCTGCTGAGTTTTCCCACCAGTAAATAAAATTCCTTCCCCTATAATCTTTGGTGAGAGTCTATTAGTTTCAATTAGCCATTCCTGCAACAATGGGTCTATTGCTTTTCAAAAGATAACTTACAGGACTTTTCAGACTGTGTGCATGTTCGACTTAGAAAAAAGAACTTGACTCAATCTGTACAAAAGCCAATTATGCAACCAAAACACTGTGTACCCCCATATTCTGAAATTAAACAAAAAAAGAAAAAAATTACAATCATAAAGAGCGTTTATATCCATAAAACAAGGGTTACTATTCAAAAGGAGCAAACAGAGCTAGGTAGTCTTAGAAATGAAATAAAAACTGCTTAAATAAAAATGCATCAACCGTCTACTGAATAACAAAAGGGACGCTAGTAAAAACTAAATTAGCAAATTACAGGATCAAAAAAAAAAAAAAAAGACCATTACATGATCAATTTGGAAGAATATACCATTAAAAGAAAAACGTACTAGACCAAGGAATTCCAGAATAGTTCAATATTAGAAAAAATCTACCTATGTCAAGCATCATATTAATAAGCCCAAGGGGGAAACAGACAGGCAGCTGGCATGATGGTTATGAGAAGCTCTGAAGCCAGACTGCCTAAATTCTGCCTCCATCATTCCTTAGTTGTATCTTAGGTTCTCTCATCAGAAATACAAAAGTAATAATACCAGTGGAGCATTCCTAATGTGAAAATCCAAAATGGTCCCAAATTCAAAACTTTTCAAACAGCAAGAATTGTCAGAATTAAGTGATACATGTTACTTATATAGTAAGTATAAAGTATCAGGCAGTATTTTATATATGTAACATGTTACTTTATACTAATAGTATTAGTATTATACTAATAAAGTAATATGTTACATACATATATAGAATACTGCCTGATATACAGAAAGCATTATCATCATCTTGATATATATGTTATTTATATAAGTATATGCTATACTTATATAGTAACATGTTATATAAAATGATACATGTTACATATAAATAACAAATATTACAAACCAACAGCAAGTATCATGGTAAATATGCACCAGAGGCACTCTCCCTCTAGTGAAAAAATAAGGCAGGGATACAAACATTATTAATGTAATTCACCCAGAATAAAACCAAAGTATATAACTACTATACAGCAAGAGATTAAAATTGTCATTATTTGTAGACTGATTCTCTAGAAAACCAACAAATCAATAGGAATCAGAAAATAAGAGTTTGGTATGATCATCAATTCAAAAATAACTGTAAAAATTTGCAACTTCCTGCAAATCAGTAGTGTCTGGTCAAAACATATAATGGGGATGGAAAGAGAATATTACAATACCAACAAAATACTTAGAAACAACCTGGAAATATATAGGACCTAAATGGAGAAAATTACAAAACTGTCCCTCAGGAATAGAAAATTCATGAATGACTGGAGACAACACATTCCCAAAAGAGAAGAGTCAACACTTCACACGACATTTACACACTTAATCCAATCTTAAAAGTATTATTATGGGAGCTTGACAAAACTATTCTAGAATTCATCTTGAAAGGATAAATATTAAAAACAGGAGCCATAAAAATTTAGAAATTGAATTAACAAAGGAGAGGACTCTTGTTGAAAGTAATGGCTTTTTATCCTCCCCTTAAACCTGCGGTTAATAATTCTGGGACCTGCCAGCACATTAAAATCACCTGGGAAGCTTGCTTTTCCCCCACCCTCTTGAAAACCCAGGCCTCATTCCCCAGAAATACTGACTTAATTGATCTAACTTGTGTTCCAAGGCATCTAATTTCCTGTTGGTTTTTAAGCTTCTCAGATGATTCAGCATGTAGTCTGGGTTGAAAACCCTGGACAGAGGTCCCTAAGTCATTATGATTAACTGGCCAAACTAAAATTTAATAAAATTGAGACAATCAAAGGAATTATTAATTCAATGAGTAATTTCCTAGAACCTGAGTTCCATCAAGTCTGCTCCAAAAGAGAAGCTCTCTCCTCTCTCCATACTACCCCTCTCCCTCCCATCTCTCACCAATAGAGGTTTTTAAACTGAAATCTATTTTGTCTGCTTCATGTCTAAGCAAATGAGATAGGATAGAAAGAGGTCTCCCAACTACGGGTTTGACAGTGATAACTTTGAGTCATTGTTTTTTATCTATATCCTTTAAACACAATGTTGGTCTATAAATTAGAATATATTTGTCATATTAAAGTATCCTATTTCTACATCTTAAAATTAAGGACGTGCATCAAGAAAATGCAAACACCACCACAGTAACACACCACTTTACATCCACCAGAAGGACTTAAATTCTTATACCAAGTAATATCAAGTTTTTCTGAGGATATGGTGCAAATGAATCTCCTATACATTATTGTTGTATTATATGGAATCATTTATTTCAAAAACTTTAAACTTCTTATAAAGTTAACCACAAACTTATGGATGATTCTACAATTTCACTCTGAGGTGCTTACCCAAGAGAAATCGAAACATGTGTTCTTCAAAATCCTAGTCCACTAATAGTTAAAGAGACTTTACTTACAATGCTAAAAATTTCTAAACACCCTTCTGTCAATTAAGAGGACACTGGATAAACAAACTGTGGTACATTCATACCAAAGCCACAACTCAACAATAAAAAGGAACCAACTACTGATGCATACAACATGAATGAATCTCACAACCGTGCCAAGGGAAACAAACACAAAAGAGGACATAATGTGTGGTTCTAAGCACATGAAATTCTAGAACAGACAACATTAACGTGTGTTGATAACCACCAGATCAGTGGTTCCCTAAAGTGGGGTGTGGAAGGGAGACTGATTGTAAAGAGGAACAAAGGAACTTGCTGTGGTGATGAAAATCTGGAGTTTTGTCAAAAGCCATCTACTTGGTATTTGAAATTCATGGAATTTATTGTGTGGAAATTATTTTAATAGGTCTCAATAAAGTTGATTTTAGAAAAGAAAAAAAGGATTTAGGACATAACCTTCTCCTTATAGGCTGAAAACATTTATCCTTGCATCTTTAGTACCTTACCCAGTCCAAATGTCTTTTTTTCTTTATTAGAACTGCAAAGTTTTGCCTATATACTTAGTTGTAGGCTTTTTTCCTTCAAAAAAAAAAGGTTTTAGAATTCATTTCTTCCATTGTTTTTATTTCTAAATTTATTTTATTCATCATTTAACACCTAAGTACTAGGAACACAAATTCCTGTTGCAATGAGGTACATATAAAACAACAAAAAGGAATAGGAGAATATTGATTTTTGATAAAAATATTGATATGAGAATGAGATTACCTATGCTCTCTAAGATAGGTGCTTAAAACAGTGTTCAACAAGAGTGCAGTAGAGGGAATAGCACAGAGACATCATACATGTGCATACATGCCTGACTAGGGACTGTGTAAGTGGCTTAAGGTGAACCTGCACAAGTAGTGAGAAAAACCGGTAAGATATAAAAAAGGACTGCATCACGGAAAGCCTCTATCAATAGTGTGAAAAACTCTGTGCAACAGGCAATGATGCAACAATCCAATACAGAGGGATCAGATGTGGCAAGAAGGGAAATGAAGATCTGCTGAAAACAAGCAAAACTGATGACGATGATGAAGAAGACCTGAACAGACAGCAGTGGTGACAGAAGTGGGGGACAAAGACAAAAACACAGCAGGAGCAAGAACTAGGTTAAGAAACCAAGCCTCAGAGGACCCCTAGATTGCTCACTTTTATTCTTTTCCTTCTCTTTTTCTTTGTTGGTTTTTTTCTCTATAATCAGAAATTAAATGCTTATTTTCTCTTTTCTCTTTTAATGTTTGATAAAAGTATTCAAAGCCCTGCACTTATCTCTAAGCACTCTTTTGGCTGTCTTCCAGATGCTTTTATATGCATTTTCTATTTTCCTTACTATCTTGAATAGCTTTTAATTACATTCATTTATTCTTAGAATTATTTTTAAATGCTTTTATTTTCCTTACCCTTACATTATTCTATCATTTTGTGATCTACTTATCCTCTAAACTGACAACTTTTAAAAATATATTCAGATCTTTTTGCTTAGTTTACCCCTCTAGTTCACTGACACTAGTAACTGTGCCTTTCTATGTCAGTTATATTAATATTAGTCATATCTTCTATGTCTTCAATGTTAATGTGATTTTTAACAAGCAAACAATGGCAAGTCTAAAAATTTCTTTTTCTGTTTTTTTAATTATGTATTTTGCTATTGTTATCAATTTGCAAAGTTCTTCATTATTATAATAACCATTATCAATATATAATCATCTAATTAATCTCAAATTATTTTTCGTAATATTAAATAAATAAATAAAAGCATACTTTTTAGGCTCAGTACCTATAGCTCGGCAGCTAGGGCACCAGCCACATACACTGAAGCTGGCAGGTTCAAACCCAGCCAAGGCCTGCCAAAAGACAATGACAACTACAACCAAAAAATAGCTGGCCGTTGTGGTGGGCACCTGTAGTCCCAGCTACTTGGGAGACTGAGGCAAGAGAATCACTTAAGCCAAGAGTTTGAGGTTGCTGTGAGCTGTGAAGCCAAGGCACTCTACTGAGGGCAATATAGTGAGACTCTGTCTCAAAAAAAAAAAGGATACTTTTTAATAATTTCTATTGCTGTCATCATACTTTCCTTTTCAAATACTTTCTCCCTAGTTACAAAAGTGGTATATGCTCAATGTAAAACTTTGAAAATGTACAAAAGTATTTTTAAAATAATCAAAATCTCCTGTAATTCCAAAACCCAGGTGTGCCTACTACTATTTTGAAATATTTCTACATATTTGAAACATTTCCACATATCTACATAAATATATATTAAAAAATTACCACATTGGGTTTTTTTCACGTAATTACAGTATCATTCACATCTTGTGTCCTTGAAGATTTCTCCTAAAGCATGCATGATACTTCAGGCTTATAAAACAGTTGGCATCAGTAGAGTTCACACATGTGGATAATTACAATGTTTCAAATTTTTCACTATTAACTACATGGTAGATATCTTATGCATAAATCTGATCAGTCCTTTGAGACTGTTGCCTAGAAGAGAAGTTACTGAACAAAAGCTTTACATATTTTTAAGGCATTTGACTTCTGCTTTCCACAAAGGTTGCACTATTCACATTTCTAGCAGCAGTGTATTAAATCAGAGTGTCTTTCTCTTTATAGTCCTGCCGGCTTGTTAAAAACTGGTTCAGAAATCCAACTTCTACAGAAATGTAGAAGGATGGACAAAATTAGGAAATCATTTAGTAACCATCTCACTAACTGATTCAGGCAAGATTATCCAATAAATGCTAAACCTAGTGGGTGAAAGTTTGAGGAAAAATAGGTTATCTACATATTCTCAAAGTTTATCTATAAGATACTCATTCATCTATAAGATACTCGTTCAAGGGGAAAATAGTAACTTTACATCAGTGAAACTTGGCAGATGTCACTTTAAACTTGTTACCAAAGTTTACAATTACAGCTACAGGAAAGACAGATACCACATGCCTCTCGTTAGGGCATCCTGAGAAGTGCACAGCAGTGCTTCCACAGTGTTCCTGCAAAAATACATAATCTGAATCTAATGATGAGGAAATGTCGGTCAAACCCAAATTGAGGGACATTCTACCAAAAAAATGCCCATATTCTTCAAAAGTTTTTCATGACTTTGGCATGAAAACTGTATTAATATATAATATACATTATATACAATAGATAACTAATGAATATGTATTATATATAACTAATAAACTGTTCCTTGCACACTAAAAGAGACCAAAGAGAAATGACAAGTAAATAGAACATGTGATTAGATATTAAATAAAAAATCTGCTTTTATGTTTCCATAAAATATAAATGTGGGACAAAGGGCAAAATTTGAATACAGTCAACAGGTAAGATGATAGTATTGCAAGTCTAGAACTCAGGAGAAAAGTCCTGGATAAAATATCCAATATGCCTTATATACAGGGTGGACATAAAGTTCATGTGCAATTTAAAATAGTTTAACATAGTAAACTGTACACAAACTTTATGGACACCATGTATTTCTGAAACCTATATGATCTGAAAGTAGATTGTGTAGTAACAACTTTCCAACCAGTAAAAAATTATGGGCTAAAAAACTGTAGTATTTTATCAATTTTAATTTCCTGTACTTTGGTAATCGTGCTTTGGTTATATAAAGCAATAATCTTTGTTTTTAGGAAATACACAATGAAGTATTTAAGCACAAAGGATCAATATAACCTGCAACTTACATGTTTCAGAAAAAAATTACAAACATGCACATATAATAGAAAGAAGAAATGTGATAAAACATAATAAAATGTTAACATTTGGGATTTCTGGATGAAGGGCATATGGCAATTCTTTGAACTTTTCTTGCAACTTTTCTCCAAGTCTGAAATTATTTCAAAGTGTAAAGTTCACAATATGTATAATTTTTTTCAAGAATTATTGCTTTCTTCTTTACTTATTAATAGGCAGAATCATACTTGACTTTCTGTTCATATTTCACCTGATCTCTCTGCCCAAAACTGTCAACTACCTATTTAATCAATAATTATTAAGGCCCTGCCATATGCCAGTTACCAAGGAACCTAATGAAAGATAAACCATTGCCTTCTTAGTCTGGTGGGAGAGACAGACATAAAAATAAATATTGAGAATCCTTTTATATGTGTCATAATAACATTTGTATGCACAGAAGGTTTGAGTCAGAGAATGAAGCCCCAAGTTCTATTGGTAGAGAACAGAGAAGATTCCAGGGCTCAAGGTAAGACTGAAAGGAGTTCCTCAGGCCAGACAAGGAGAGAAACACATTTCAGAAAGAGCAATCAACCTGTGGCAAAAAGCCCCACAGGTCTGAAAACACATGCATTATCACTTTAAATCCTCTTAACACCCATAAAGCTGGTACTGCTCCTCTCTACACTGTGCCTGTGCTTCTGAATCACTAGAGCTGGACAGAAGAGTCACGATGGACTTGCAGAGAGAATGAGACAGGAGCAGGCAGGCAATTGCTGCTCTACTCTAAATAAGAAAGAATGATCATCCAAAATAAAAATAGCAGGGCAAGTGTTGCAGAAGGGATGGGCTTCAAATAGCTAAATGGTAAAACAAATAATAAGGGTTAAGGTATGTATAGAAAAGAATGGCAAAAAAGAGAAGTTTAATTCTCAAGTAACTATCTTGGGAGACTGGATGGGTCGTTATCATTAACTAAAATAAGGAGTAAGAGAAAGGAGCTAGTCTGATGAGGGGGAAAAAAAATAGAAAATCAGATTTTAAACTAAGTTTTAAGTAACTACGGACAACCCAAGGGAAGATATTATTTGAAAGCAGGATTCATGTCTAGCATAGAAATACTTAATACATGTGATGTACGAGTGGTAGTTCAAACCATGAGAGTTGATTAGAGAGTCTAGGGAGATAGTTAAGACTAAGATAAAGGATGAGAACAGAACACCCTGGAATTCCAAACTTTGAAAATGGGGAAAATAAAGTTTCTGGCAAAAACATTGAGAAGGGAGGGTTGGTGGGTCCCTGGACACTACATCGCATCAAGGGGAATAGCGACCAAAATTCCCGCTGCTCCAAAATGTCTCCAAGTACCCAAAACACATCTCTACTTACCCTGCTGACCCTTTCTCCTCCTTTGCTGATCAAGTCTTCTGGATCCAAACTACCTCACCTTCCCTCTGCTCCACCTCAAATGTCTTCATCCTCACTCACAGGCCCCGCCCCCCCCACCCTTCTTCTCTGACTCAGAAGAAAATGCCCCTTCACTTTTTTTTTTTTTAAGAGATAGAGTCATTCTCTGTCACCCAGGCTAAGGTTCAGTGGCACAATCACAGCTCAATGCAGCCTCTAACTCCCAGGCTCAAATGATCTTCCTGACTCAGCCTCTTGAGTAGTTAGGAGTACAGACTTTTTTTTTTATTTTTGTAGAGATGGGAATCTCGCTACTTTGCCCAGGCTGATGTCAAACTAACTGGCCTCAAACAACCCTCTCACCTCTGCCTCCCAAAGCACTAGGATTACAGACATCAGTCATCTGCTCTTTTATCTTTTAAAGACTGAACACAATCAACCACCTATGCTTTATACTGAGGTCAAAAGGAGAAGACATTCACTGACTCTCCCCTGAGGCATCTCACTCTGGCTTCTGCCCCTTCCACACTACTGAAACTACAAACTATCCTCTCTATACTTCTTTGCCTTTGATAACCTACTCATCTTTCAAATTCAAGTCTGTCACCACCCCTGTGGCATCCTGATGCAACCCAGACAGTTTTAGTGATTCCCTTTTACCCTTTCCCCAATACTCCATTTATTTTGAACTGCCCAAGGCTGAACTGTTAAAAAGACCTCTCTAAATGCTAAGTTCTTTAAAGGCCAGAGCTTTCTCTTATTCTTCTTTGCATTCATCAGTACCTTCTACAGTATCTTTGCTACATACATTATATAAATTTCAGTTCAAATAGTATCAAAGACCTACTTCTTTTATATTTATCACTTATGCCAATTATGGTACAGGTTATTTGACAGATGCCTCAAACACTCATAATTGACTAAATCCTTTATTCTTGGAGCAAAGTCACCTAAGTGTTGAGTTACAATAACAGAACACTGGAATCAATACCAGAACATGAAAGCAGTTTCCACAGAATGTCTGACACATCTGATTTCATACAATCTTATCATCAATGCTACAACACAGTGGTTACTACTCCCATACCGCACATAAAGAAACTAAAATTCAAAGAAAAATTTGGTAAGCAAAGTCTACCCCAGGTCATCTGATACACAGCCCACATGCTAATACAAACTGCTGGTGTGTGTCTGCCTTTGGAGAATTGTCCACAGGTCTAGCCTAGATGCTAAAAAATAAAAAATTCAAAGGAACTTCTACTATGTCAGTAATCACTTTTCATTCAAATTGTAACTATATCCTCATAAAGTTAGTAAGTGAAACCCCCAGACAACCACAAGCAAAAGAATTGAGTAGAACCCTAACCTTATACCATACATGAAAGTTAACTTGAAATAGATCAAGACCTAAAAGTAAGCTAAAACTATAAAACCCTTAAAAGACTTTGGATTTGATAAAGTTTGGGGGGTTTTTGTTTGTTTGTTTGTTTTTGAGAGGGAATCTCACTTTATCACCCTCGGTATAGTGCCATGGCATCACAGTTCACAGCACCTCCAACTCTTGGGTTTAAGCGATTCCCTTGCCTCAGCCTCCTGAGTAGCTGGGCCTACAGGTGCCCGCCACAATGCCCGGCTATTTTTGATGCAGTTATCACTGCTATTTTAGCTGGCCAGGGCCAGGTTTGAACCTGCCACCCTCGGTATATGGGGCCAGCATCGTACCCACTGACCCACAGGCACCACCCGATAAAGTATTTTTAGATATGACAACAAAGGCACAAGAAACAAAATAAAAAAAATAGGTAAGTTGGACTTCATCAAAATTAGAAGCTTTTATACATCAAAGCTTACATTTTCACATTATCAGGAAAGCGAAAATACAACCTACAGAATGGAAGAAAATATTTGCAAGTTATTAATCTGATTAACAGGCTAGTATCTAGCATATATAAAAATTCCCACACATCAACAAAAAATAAATAATGCAATTTAAAAACAAGCTAGATATTTTTCCAAAGATAATATATAAATGGCCGATGAGCACCATGTTGAAAAGATGCTCAACATGATGTAATTCACAAAATGCAAATCAAAACCATAATGAGATGTCACTGCACATCCACTAAGATAGCCAGAATCAGAAAGTCAAACAAGTATTGATGAGGATATAGAGCAATTAAAACCACCAGACACTGCTAAGGCTAAATGAGAGAATGTTAAGTGGTATAGCCACTCTCGAAAACAGTCTGCGGCTCAGCGCCTGTGGCTCAAGCGGCTAAGGCGCCAGCCACATACACCTAAGGTGGCGGGTTCGAATCCCCAGCCTGGGCCCGCCAAACAACAATGATGGCTGCAACCAAAAAATGGCCAGGCGTTGTGGCGGGCACCTGTAGTCCCAGCTACTTGGGAGGCTGAGGCAGGAGACTCGCTTGAGCCCAGGAGTTGGAGGTTGCTGTGAGCTGTGATGCCATAGCACTCTACCCAGGGGGATAGCTTGAGGCTCCGTCTCAAAAAAAACAAAAAAAAACAAAAAAAAACAAAAAAAAAGAAAACAGTCTGCAAGTTCCCCCCAAATACCATATGACCCAGAAATTCCACTCCCAGGTACATACTGAAGAGAAGTAAAAACATAAGTCCACACAAAATCTTGCCAGGAATGTCACAGCAGCATTATTCCTAACAGCTGGAAGGTGGAAATAGCCCAAATGTTCATTAAGTAACAAATGGATAAAGAAAATGGGATATATCCAGACAATCAAGTATTATTCAACCAAAAAAAGGAATGATACATGTTATGTGCCACACCATGAATGAAACTTGAAAATATGCTAACTAAAGCCAGTCACCAAAGACCTCATATATTTTATTGATTCCATTCATATGAAAATCTAGACTAGGGAAATCTATGGAAACAGAAAGTAGAATAGTGGTTGCTTACAGCTGAGTGGGATGGGGAGATTAGAAGGTACCTGGGGCAAACAAAGTTACAGAAGTAAATTCTCAGCATAGCAAACAGTGGGGAAAGTAGATACAAGCACAAACATGAGAGACAGAAATTGGGAAGAGAGAAACTGGGGAAGGAGAAAGAATGAAGTAGAGAGGCTGGACAGAAAGACAAAGATCAAACTGCAAGGGGTCATGAATTCTTCTGAGGTGTCTACATCTAATCTTAGACAAAGGGGAGCCACTGCTAAATCAACCATCCAGAACTATGTATTAAAGTAAGTCTGGCGGCACTGTGGAGAAATAACTGAACAGGAGAAAGCCTGAGATAAAGACAAGTTACTGGAAAAGCTCTGTTGAGACTCATCTGAACTGTGCCAATGGCAAGAGAAGGAAAAGGAAAAATGCAAAGAGTGCCATCAGTTCTGTGTGAAGTTTGAGGGAGAAGTCACAAAGCCTGGATCCAGCTGGAGTGAAGAGAGGGATGGCAATGCCGTTACTCCATAGAAGCTGATCTAAGAATTCTACCTGAGTATAAGATGCCTGGAGTACTTCAAAATCAGAACCCAAAGAAAAGTGAGGGCTAGTGGAAATTTTAAAAATCATACCACAGAAAATATTGGTAAGACTAGGGAAGCAGCAGTTCCCAAACTTTAGCTTGCATCGGAATCACCCAGCGAGCTTATGAAAAATAGATTGCTAGGTCCAGGTCCCAGAGTCTTTCCTTTACTAGGACAGGGGCAGGATCCAAGGATTTGCATTTCTAACCAGTTCCTAGGTGACATGTTTGCATTAAAAACCTTGGAGTAAAAGCAAAAATACGAAGAACTCCAGGAAAAACCTTCAAGAACACTACAACCAGGAATAAAGTTTGAGTTACTTGGCAACTCTCAAAATCAGAACAGCCCCATAATTCTCCAAGCACAGTGGAGAGAAAAGCTAGATTCCAAATCAGAGTCCAGGGGAACTGCAATAAATATTTGGCCAGATACAGTGCCTCACCCCTATACTCCTAGCATTCTAGGAGGCTGAGGCAGGAGGATCCCTTGAGGTCAGGAGCTCGAGACCAGCCTGAGCAAGAGCAATACCCCATCTCTACTAAAAACAGAAAAACTTAGCCGACATTGTGGCAGATACCTATCGCCCCAGTTACTTGGGAGGATGAGGTAGGAGGACTGCTTGAGTCCAGGAGTTTGAAGTTGCTGTGAGCTCGGCTGATGCCATGGCATTCTAGCAACAGAATATGTGGGAAACATTAAGATTCTGTCCAAAAAAAAACCCAAAACAAAAACAATACTGTCCAGAGTTTTACTTTATTTTTTCTATTTACCAATAAAGACTTACATACAAATTTCCTAAAAGCATGAATCAAGAAAACATTCTATAGCAAAGATTGCAGAATTTAGAAATTAAGCATAAGAGCTAGCAGCAAAATTCAAAAAATTGGAAAGCAATCCAAAACACAAGCAATGGCACAGTACAAGGGCTGTCCAGAAAGTATCCAGTCATTGTTAATACTATTTTTCATATTACATACTTTCCAGAAAGTACCCAGCCATTGTTAATACATTTTTCATATTACATACTTTCCAGAAAGTATCCAGCCATTGTTAATACTATTTTTCATATTACATGGCTGGATACTTTCCAGAAAGTCTTCATATATCTTCCCAAATGCTATTCTAGCATGCCAAACAAGGCACTTAAGAGTAAAGGGATATCCCAACTTTGGACGTAAATCTTTTTCTAAAACTGTAAGAGCTGCCTTTTTCTAGGGAAATGTTACCTTAAAATACATACCATTATAAAAAATCGTATTATAAGTATTATATTTACTCCAATTTTTAAAAATTGGATAACATCATGTAACAGACATCTAAAAAGGTGTACAGTTTCAAACTTGCGAACCCAAGTAGTATTATGAAAATAGATGCTCATTTACCTCTTTGACTGAGAATTCCTTCAGGCCTAAATATTTCGGGAGTTTCAAAGGCAAAAATGCAGTCACTTTCATGGACAGTTTCCAAGTCGTCCGTATCACAAAAGGAACGATGGAACCCATCATAGTACATTTCTGTTAACACAATCTAAAAATAGAAAAAATGTAAATAGCCAGATAACTGGAAAATTAATACTAATTTCCCAATTCTTTGAACTTCTCCAGACCATCAAGATTTGCAGTAGCTTGTGAGAGTTCTATAACATCTCACAGAGCCCACATTATTTGCCATTAACAAGACAAATCTTGGAAGCACAATATCCTCTGTAATTGTATAACACTATGTAGGCGAGCCTCCATATCCGTGGGTTCCACAACAGTAATTCAACCAACTACAAAGTAAAAATACTCAGAAGGGGAAAATAAAAAGATGGTTCTATCTGCATTGAACATGTAAAGATTTTTTTCCTGTTATTATTCCCCAAAAAATATAGTAAGATTATTGTATTTATATAACCTTTATATTATGTATTATAAGTAATCTACAGATGATTTAACATATATGGGAGAATATGCATAGGTTACATGCAAATGCTATGCCATTTTATATAAGGAACTTGAGCATCCATGGATTTTGGTATCCTTGGGAGGAAGGAAGGTCCTAAAACCAATTCCCCACAGACACCTGTAACTGATTTTGGAATTCTATGGCAGTCAATCCAGAGATCCTCTAAATCAGCGGTTCTCAACTGTATTAAAGGGCCTCAGCATCAGTAAGGTTGAGAACCACTGCTCTAAATGTTTACATAAAAGAGACACAGGAAGATTACAAAGTCTAACCCCCTTGATTCACTGAGTAAGAAAAGTATAGAGACTTGCCTAAGGTTCTATAACTATCCAATCTCATGTTAAGAATACAGTCTGCTTCTGATTCTGAGACTTTCTCACCATCTTTTCAAATTAAAAATGTGGAATAACCACAGACCTGTGTATTGGTAAAAAAAATAAAATAAAATAACTCAAGTGTCCTACAATAGTAACTAAATATGCCATACCCCTACTGGAATTATAAAGCTATTAAGAAAAGTGAGCTAGATATTATTTGCACTGACATGGAAAGATTTAAGTAAATAAAAAGCAAGGACAATGTGTAAATGATTCCACTTTATAAAATAATGTAGTATATACAATGAAAAAAATGTGAATACTATGAAACACAGTACTAAAGTTAGTAACCCTCAGTACTAAGAGACTTAGTATAAGATATTCCACTTCCTAAGTTATATTTCTGAAATAATTGCCAATTTTATAACAAAATAGAAAAACAAAAGATGGGGAAGAACACAATGGAAACTTTTAAAGCCTCAGCACACACTCAGCAGCACTGTGCAGTGAAAAAGCACTGGCTTGGGCATGAGGAGGTTCTAACTCTGCTGCCACCAACCAGCCCTGTGCTCTTGAACCAGTCACATGGTTTCGCTGAGCCTCCTTCATAAGAGGGGGTTGAACTGGACCCCCAAGGCCCTCTCTACCAGAACTTACATTCCAAAAATCTATAAGGTAAAAGGGGTTACTGGCATATTCTACAAATAGTTCAGCAAAACTGTTCCTGGCATATATCCTTTCTTTTTTTTTTTTTTCATATTTATTGTTGGGAATTCATTGAGGGTACAAAAAACAGGTTACACTGATTGCATTTGTTAGGTAAAGTCCCTCTTACAATTATGTATCCCTTCTAATGAATTTAATAATCACGTTGTTTTTCTGCTGGTGGCAGCAGAGTAAATTCACTCTCTCCAGCAAGCTGAGGTCAAAAGAAAACCTATAATTATTTCCCCAATTTAAACCACATGCAAAAAGAGCCAGACAGCACTAGCAGCTTCAAAGGTGCGAGCAGATTTGTCCTAGACGCCACCAAGCCTCCCCCTACTTTCTGCCTTTTCCCTTATCCTGAAGGGGGAAAAAGAGACTCAAGAGCTCTTCAGAGTAAGGTAGAATATGAACATGTTATCAATATGCCAGTACTTGGGCCTGTGAAAATGTGAGATATTTGTTGTAGCTATTAGGACAACACAGCTGGCTGTATTTGTTTTACTGTAGTAACTTCCCAAACAGAGCCCATGAGGCTGAAGTACATAACACCTTTAATATTTCAGTGATTACATAGCAGCTTCCAGACGCTATCCAGGGAAAAGCTATTTAGCCACTGAGTCACCTTTTCTTATAAATTTTAAATAAGGAATATTTTCCCAAATAAAACTACAAGAGTAAATAGTCACAAACAGGCTAAAAGTGATTTCTGGTCAATTTAAACATAACCACTTAGCAAAGATATATCCCAAAAGGGGGCAGGGGTACTTTCCTTTCTCTTATCTAAACAACATAAGAGAGCTTTAATAAGAAAAGGAAATGCTCTGAGCATTTACTTTGTACAGAACACTGTATCAGCAAGATGTCCATTCTTATCACTACAATAGGAAGGGATTTTCCAGAGTCACTGCTCAGATTTTCTAAGCCTCTTTAACTGTCAAATACCACAGGGACCCTCTATAAATGCATCCATAAGAATGATTTAAAAGGGCTTCAATATTTATAAAACAAAGCTACAAGAAGGTCTTGGTGTAAAGTCACACCTTTGCCTTTTAAAAAATAAACAATTAAATGAAGACTGAAAAGTTTCTCCAAGTTTTACTAAGTCTCATTTTTGTTTTCCTCAACACCAGATACAACTGGTTTTAAATTCTAAGTAACCATATTTGGAAGAGAATAGCAAAAAATTCTAGGAGAACAGGAAGCAATACTTTTATGGAGCATGTGTAATGTATCCTAGCAGGCTTATTACCTGATCAGTAGGGATCTTTGTTTCCACAGACACTGCTTCCCGAAGTCTGGCAACAGTTCCAGAGAGAGGCACAGCCACACCAATCCTCATGCAGTGAGAACATTTCCCCTGATACACTACGGTGACATAGAGAGGCCTGTACAGATCAAAGTCAGATCTTCTCATTAGCCACTTATTTCAACTAAATCAGAGAAGAAGCAAAACAAGCCTGGTCTAAAATCACAAAACTAAAGCTAACCCACCCCCTTTTTTGAAGGCTTTATTGAAGCCTAATGAAAAAACTTCGTTTGGATCTAAGTAAAACTACCAAAGAATAATCAACACCTCTGGTAAAGGTAACCTACATAAAACAAAAATATATCCATATTTGGTTCTGTCCTTTGCATTTTCTTTAAAACAGCATAACTCCTGGAAATTTTAAGAAACTTCTCAAAATAAAGCAACTAAGAAATAAGTGCAATACAAGGTCTCTAGAGAAATCAGAAGTCACCCAACAACCCTGCCCTCTCCCAACATTGACAGTGGATGACAATCCCACAAATTCAGACAGGCATTTATTTTTGTAAGGCTATAACAATACCTGTATTTAATTTATCTTTAACCCTATTACTTGCCTAAATAAGTAAGAAGACCTAATAATTAGAGTCTATAGCAGAAAAGGAATACTATAGAAACTGTAGGTTTTAATTTTAACTAAATTTTGTTCTTACCTTGTATGGGGTAGAGGAATTGGCAAAGAAATGCAGAGGAAAGGGTCAAAAGTGTTGCTCTGTTTCTGACAATGAGGACATGTCAAGGAAGATCTTCAAAAATAAAAAGGTAAGACACATGCATTAAGATTACCTAAATTTACACCAAGCAAACAAAGTAAGAGGAAACATTTGATTTGCTCGTACCTGTATTGAGCTTGAAAAAGTTCTTGTACAAAAGTGCTACAGACAGGAAAAGATGGTCCCTCAGGTATCATATCAGTCTCTGATGGTGGCTAGAAAGAAGAAAGTATAATTTCACAGACTAGAAATACAAATTCTTGATTGAAGATGAACCCAAAAAGTCACAAATGTCCTTGATTTCTTTTACATGCTATGTACCAAGTCCCAAAGCTTCAGTGACAGCCACCTGCTGAAGGAACCAGAACATTGCAGACAGACATGGACTCATCTCCTCAAAAAGACTCTGCATTTGACCATTTTTATCCATCTCTTCAACCAATTTAGACAGCAGAGCAGCATTCCTTCCCCAGGATGCTCCAATCTCCCAACCCTCAAAGCCCTCTACTCCAACCTCTTCCAGTAACCCCCAACCACTTTGAAAGTACTAATTCCTCCAATACCTAAATTCTCAAACATGTAATATGGTAATAGCTGTGCTGTTCATTTTGGTGCCTTACCAAACTCTACTTCATAACTTCATAATTTACCTAACTTTTGTATGTACCTCTGTCTAATAATTAGCTACTGAGCATCTGTTACCACATGTAGACAGCACTGTACAGAACATTAGGATACAAAGATAAGGAAGACACAGTGCCCGACCTTGAGGATGTCTCAATTTGGTGGGAGAGTCAGCCACATGCATATAGTCATATCACAGTACAGAATGTTCAGGCACAAAAAGACCTTGAATCAGAATAATTTACAACTTACCAAACCCAGAAATTTAAAATTTCAGGTACACGGAAGTATTATCAAAAACTTTAAAAGCTGTGTGGAGGAGGCAATTCTTTAGTCTTAATTTTTTCCCTCTATATAAATCATTTTTTCCATCACATTAAGGTAATAAAAATTGAATGAATCGTTAAATTTCTCAGTAAATCCTGTGAGGATTCAGTTCCTATGCTCCAATCCATACCTAACAGCAGAGACAAACATTTCCTTTTTGATTATGTACTCATTCCAGTGATCTATAAGGACTATCTTATTAGAATAGAAAGTATTCTGCTTTAAAAACAGTTTAATGAGATGGAATGCCTTATAATCTAAAGTTAGTCATATATGCAAATGTTTCCCCCTCCTTAAAGAGTAAGATCCTTGCAGACAGTGTCTCATATCTTATACTGCCAACACAATAGTAAGCAAGGTGAAATGTCCTTTAAGTATTCACCGAATTTTATATTCACCCAGAGCTTAGTCAATTTCATTACATTAACCAAAAGCACAGAAGAAGAATCCATACTCTCTCCTTACTCTGTTCATTGCTACTCACTGTTCCCAGACCGCCTCAGGGGAGTGTGCATCCTCACCTTCAGAGGAGGCTGGCCACTCTGCTTCACAGCATGATTGAGGTCTTCATGAACTCGGTCCAAAAGCCACAGCAGAAACTCCTGGGCATCATGCTGGGAATTTCCTCGATACTGCAGTGCATTCTTTGACACAATACTCTACAGAGGTAAATAAATCAACATAAACAGTTGTGAGTTTCTGACATTAACAATAAACTATTTATTTATAATCTCAGAGGGATGCAAGATCTCAAGAGTGTCAAGACAATGTTCTCTGGAAGGACAGCAATGTAAAAATAGATGCTTTAATATAAAAACCTCATCCCCAGAAACATGTACAAAGCCTCTACTTTTAGAAACATATCAAAAGGAAACTATCAGAACAGCATGTCAAGACTTCTAAAAACTCTACTTGTACCCCTTAAATTTCTAAGAAAATATCCATCAGTGTTTATAACAGCAAAAAGATGGTAATAATTTGGAACATCTTAAAAATGATAGCTGATTAAATAAAATATGGTACAACTACATGATATAACCATTCTAAATAATATAGCTATATTAAATGAAAAGGCTGTTTATAAATAAGCAGTGTGAATATACTCTCCAAAAATATGTATATATGTATACATGTATGTGTTATATATATAAAGAAAAAAGTTCTAGGCTTACATATACCAAAATATTAAGTGTTGTCTCTGAATGAAAAAATTATAGGTGCTTTTTTCTTTCTTTTCATATTTTTTAAATTTTCTACAATGACTATATATTACACCTACATAATGAAGCGATTAAAAGTTTTGTTTCAAACTTTAAAGTAAGATTTAAATAGATTTTGCTAAAATAAAATGCTAACCTTTTATGTAAGATACATCACAGCTTCAAGGTTCATCACTCATTCAACAAAGATTTAGTAAGTGTACAAGGTACACTTTGAAAAACAAAGACTAACAAGTGTACAACTCCTGTTGGGGGGACAGGAGAAAAAAAAAGTCCATGCTTAAGGTATAACGCAGTGGGGATGGTACTGGTAAAAGCCAAGCTCCTCACAGTCAGAGAGGGAAGTAATAAATAAGCAATGAGAGAAAAGCTAAAATGACTCAGTTGGAGATGTTAGAATGAACTAGTGTTTAGCTTAACAGAGATAAACGCTGTTATAAATATTCATGGAGTCTAAGCTAAGGACAAAGATTTGGAAGTCAACAGAAGGTGGTAGTTGAAATCCTACGTGCAGCTGAAATTACCCAGGCAGAAACATGAGAGAGGAACCTATGGGGGGGTGGGGTGGCATCAAAGGAGACCAAGAAATAGTCATCAAAGATGTAGCAAGAATATCAGGAGAATGGAGTCTGAAGAGTCAAATGAGGAATTTCATGTGGGAAAGAGTGATCAATAATGATAAAGATTAAAGAATGAAAAAGGAGGCCAAAGAACCGAAAACAGTATACTGTGTTTTCAACTAAGATAATAATAAAGATGAAGAGATTTGCAATTTGCAAATCAATTTAATGATTAATGAGATGTAAATGATAACAAAATACTGATTTATAAAAGATCTTCAGATTCAGATGGGGGGATCAAAGAGATATCAGAAAGAATACAGAGATGTCACTGGCGCAACTTACTAACTAGATAAAGTGGGAAAGGGAAAAGAATGACCCTGGTAACAAGGTTTCAAGAGACTAGAAGGAGACAACTTGGATGCCATCTCAGAAACAGACACACGAAAGGAAGAACAGGTGTGGCAGAAAAGTCTTCACTAATCTTCCCCCAAAGGTCAGATGCCACAGAAGCACCAAATGCATTTTTCCCCCAGTCTTCACTTTTTTTATATCCCTGTGGCATTTTATGCACCTAACATCTTAATCTTGAAATGGTTTGGTTTCTCCTCATTCAGGAGAATCATTGTTATGTGTAGTGTAAGAATGTGAGCTACAGAAGAAAGTGAAGATTTCCTAGGTAATGAAAAAACAGATCAATAAAAAACATCACTAGCACAGGAACTACAAAACTTCACCTGACGCAAGATGAAAGAGAAACAAGTGGCTGATGACGCTAACTTGATAAATCTAAAAAGGAAATCAGGGGCTGGGAGCATTGGCTCATGCCTGTAATCCTAACACTCTGGGAGCCCGAGGCAGGTGGATCACTTGACCTCAGAAGTTCAAGACCAGCCTGAGCAAGAGTGAGACCCTGTCTCTACTACAAACAGAAGGAAAAAAAAAGCCTAGCTGGGCATTAGGGCACCTGTCAGCCCAGCTACTTGGGAGGCTGAGGCAAGAAGGCAAGGGCATCACCTGAGCCCAAGGGCTGGAGGTTGCTGTGAGCTATGATGGGCAAAAGAGTAAGACTCTGTCTCAAAAAATAAATAAATACATAAAATTAAATAAAAATAAAAAGGAAATCGGGATGGCATCAAAGTTTTCTATTTCTGACTTAGGTAGATAATGAAATCAAGAACAGAGGAAGAGACTGGGGAACTGCAGTGTTTTAACAAGCTGAGTTTAATCCAAGTTTGATGCTCAGGAATGAGATTTGAGCTGGAAATGTCAATCAGAGCAGCATACACCTGCCACTGTGCAGAGAGAGAGAACCCAGGGAATGTCTCGTGACAAAAGGAGGCAGCTGGGACAGAATCTGGAAGAACACTGAGACAGGTCACAGAAGGCCATGAAGGAGATAAGAGGTAGCAGCCAGGAGAGAGTGGCATTATACAAGCTGAGGAGGGGACAAACCTCCAGGTAGATAAAAGCAACAAGGTAAACAACTGCAGAAAAGTCAAGTAAGATAGGCACAGAGACAGTCTTTGGAATGGCAAATTAAGAGGTTACTTGCCTGTAACAGTGAAGGAGATACTGATCTGACCCAGCTAAAAGAGAAGAAAAGGTAAGGAATTGGACAACTGCCAGAAGACCATTGTTTATATCCAATAAGCTTAGTTATAAAAGGAACAAGTAAAGATGCCGTGACTATTTGGAGCAGCGAGATCTCCAGCCTGAGGGAAGAAGCTAATAGAAAGGAGGTATCTAAAAAAGATGATTCTTTGATAAGGGGAGAAGGAAGGATTGACTCAAAGAGGTAGAAGAATTAGCCTTAAACAGGGGATGGGAGAGACAGAAAAGGAGGTAAAAGATAGTTATAGGCTCAACGCCTGTAGCTTAAGCGGCCAAAGCACCAACCACCTACACCAGAGCTAGGTGGTTCGAATCCAACCCAGCCTGCCAAACAACAATGACAACTACAACCAAAAAATAGCCAGGCATTGTGGCAGGTACCTGTAATCCCAGCTACTTGGGAGGCTGAGGCAAGAGAATCTCTTGAGCTCAAGAGTTGAAGGTTGCCGTGAGCTGTGACATCACGGCACTCTACCCAGGGCAACAGCTTGAGACTGTGTCTCAAAAAAAAAGATAGTTTAGATTCAGATAAGCTACAGACAGCAAGGCAGGGAACCTGTTTTTTAGAGTTTGTTTATTTCATGGAGGAAGTAGAAGACAACTGCCAAGAGGAAGTCTTAGGTATACCAGGCTAGTAACAAATCTCATGGCACACAATTGGGTCATGCAAACTGTCAGAGCAGGGTAAGCTTCTGTTCAGAACTCTCTCTCTCTCTTATTTACTGCCAATGGGAAAAAAGAGAAGGGAGAGTTCCTCAACATATGCATCCCAATAAAACAAATTAACTGAAATCAAACTTTTCATTATGTATCAAAAGCAGGTATTTTATCCATCCATTCAAATTTCAGAGTAGAGACAATATTCAATTCTTTATCAAGATTACAGGAAATTTATTTATGCTTCTTGCCACTATCGCTTCAATTCATCCAGCACTTATCCACCAATTACTATGTATTAAGGCACCGTGCTAAGGCTGCTTAATAAGATTTTTCTTGGGCATAACTTAACAAGCAACAGGATTTCCACAACCCTCTGTAACTAGGGCAAAAACTGCTCTGGGTCAGCCCTACACTAAATCACTACCATCACAAATTAAAAGACAGTTGAGGAAAAGAAAATCTCAATGCACATGCACAAAAGTGTCTCTTTCTGCCTTTTCCACCCTTTACAATGGTCACTTCTTCCACTGCAGATACCCAGGGGATAATTTATTTTCTCTCTTCCTCAGACAAAACAAAACATAGAATAATCTAATAGCCAATCTGTTAGTATGCGTCACAGAAAAAGAAAAACAGTGGGAGACAAGAAATCTAACTTCAAGCCCTGACTCTGCCACAAACCACTGGTTTTCTAAGGCAACTCACAGAACCTGTGACACCAGGTTTATGAAATGAGCAGATGAGACCCCTGCAGCTCAAATCGTCACCAATGCTCTTCCCTAGACTCCCAGCAAGTGATTTAGTTTATGCTTTGAGTCACATTTGATATTGTTTTGGTCTGCCAAATTTCTCACAATTCAAACTGACTTTATTTGATGTCCTAAAATTAATCTTTGTATTTTTGCAGTTTTAAAAAAGATTATCACTGTCATCTATAAAGTATTCCTACAATCTGAGAAATTAAACTTGTCACTTCTATGAAAAATAGAATGGGAACTTCCTTAAATTTAACCTTACATATTTGTGTCTATTTTTGTTTGAAAAAAATATTACATGGAGTCTATTAGCTTAACTCCTACATAGCCCACCGTAAATAAATCTGACCATTGTTCCAATATTCCTCTCAAGTGGAATAATCCTTAACATATAGTTACTAAATAATAAAAGTCAAAACATTTTCAGGGTTTCACAAAATTTCTACTTACTCTTCAAATAGAGAACATTTTCCTCCCTTAAAGAACCAAGTAAGTAGGAAATATGGGTCAGAAAAGCAAAGGAATGAAGTCTATATAACTAGAGCTATAAAATTAGATATGAGGTTCTTTCTACCCACAGAGCCCTAGTAAAGAGGCCACAACATCCTAGGCCCCAAGAAAAAGATACTGACTAGTCCAAGACATCCTTTACCTGACCCTAGGAAGAAGCAAATACAGCAATGGTCATTACTGATTTCCTCCCATGGGGAATGGATGTGGTAACATGGTGACATGACTGAAGAGGCACTGGGCTACTCTTATGGGAAGAGAGCATCTTGCAAGACTCAGCAAACCCAACTTATTTTCTTTGATTCTATGCCAGAAAAAATGAAAAATTTATTTCCACTCTTTCACTCTTTCCTGGGTAAAAAACAGAAGAACTCAGGAGAACAATATTATTTACACTTGCAGAGAAAGAAATAGATGAAATGTGACTAGCTGGCTTCATAGATGGTAACTGAAAGTGAAATTTGGCATTTAGAAATAAGCACTTGTCTTGAGAAAAGTTTCATCTTTTGAATCTGACTTTCAGGATACCTATTTAACTAATAAAGAATAATTAACTATAATGTAAGGGAAAAATCTGTACAAATGGTTGAACTATAAAAACAGATATGACCCATGGAAAAAAAGCAATAAAGAAAGTGTCCATGCAATAGTATGCCACACCAGGGTACAGAATGCAGCTATGCCCAAAGGGACTGGGGCTCGCTGGGGCTTTCATCCAGTCCTCTTCCTCATCTTCACCTCTGGTGGGAGGTCTTTTAACATAACAGCACAAATTCATCTGAGAAGCCCTCGACATTAGCCAACAAAGGCAACAACAGGCCCTTGAAAGAAACTCTAATGCCTCCAGACTTTCACACCTATTTTCTCTATAACTAGAATGGTCTCTACCCCATTGCCAAAACCACTCTCTCACTCTCCTTCCTCAAGAAGATGAAGCAGGAACCCTACTGGGAGAAGACAGAGAAAAGAAAGGAGGCAGAGGGAAAGGGGGTCCTGTCAAGGATGGAGAGACAACTCAATGAGAACAGTAGCAAATGCCACACACAGCCCCTGGGGAAATCTATCCCCGGTATAGATTGAGTATTCCTTACCCAAAATGCTTGGAACCAAAAGTTGTTTCAGATGTTAGATTTTTTTTGGATTTGGGGATATTTGCATTATACTTACTAGCTGAGCATCCCAAATTTGAAAATTCCCAATCCAAAATGCTCCAAACAAGCATTTCCTTTGCATGTCATATCAGCACTCAAAAAGGTTTCAAGTTTTGGAACATTTTGGGCTTTTGTATGTGGGAGGATGCTCAATTTATACAGAGCTCCTAATCCTTCCAAACAGAAGAGCCAACATAAAAGTTCAGGTGTCCCTCACATCCAAGTTCTCAGGATCAAAACTCAGGAACCAAACAGATTTAAATAGCAAAGAATGTCTGATTAATTTCAGATTTTAAGCCAACTCAAAAGTACTGCAAAGACCTGGTGGCAGGGACTCAATGCTGAATAAAGACCAGGAAAGGGTTCATATTCCACATCTAAATGAAAAAAGCTATCTATAATAAAGGGACTAAGTAATAGTTATTGCACTTCAAGAAATTATAACCAATATGTGCAATCATGAAACTAAGAGTTGCAGTATGGTCAAGAGCCAGCTAAAAAAGAGAAATATTAAAAGGAATATCCTACAAGTGGATGAGCCAGAAGAATAATAGCAAAATTGTTTTTGCTATGATCTTTCCCAACAGATCATAAGCCATACAAGGAGAAAATAAAGCGGCCAAAGAAGACCTCCAAGTATTTAAACAATGGTAAAAGTTTCTGCTAGGAATTCACTAGAAACAAAAGACTGGATTAGGAACACCTGTACACAAGTCCTCTTCCCACCACTTTTGACCTAATGTGTGTTTTCTCTGAGTCTCAGCCAACTTTTCTGCAAAATGGGGATGGTAATAATACTTTTCTAAAAAGACTACTGTTGGTTTTTAATGAGATGATAAAAGTATTTTATAAATTCTAAAACTCTGCACAGATACTATTATGTAAGTTTCAAAAAAAAAAAAAAAGTAACAATAATCAAGAGGCTCAGTGCCTGTAGCTCAGCGGCGAGGGCACCAGCCACATACACCGGATGTGGCAGGTTCGAATCCAGCCCAGGCCTGCCAAACAACAATGACAATTACAACCAAAAAATGGCCAGGCGTTGTAGTGGGCGCTTGTAGTCCCAGCTGCTTGGGAGGATGAGTAAGAGAACCACTTAAGTCCAGGAGCTTGAGGTTGCTGTGAGCTGTGCCACCAGGGCACTCTACCCAAAGCGACATGGTACTATATAATCCTGAAAAATACCAAAGAGAAAGAAAAGGAGGAAATACGTAAAGAATTAGTTACCAACCCTGCCTGCACATTAGAATTACCTAGGGAAACTTTAAAAAAATAAAAACCATGTCCTGGCAGCAGCCGATTGCTAATTTTTTTTCCATGTATAATTTTTTTTTAAAAAATGACTCTATTTCTAATATGAAGCCAGGACTAAAATTGAACATGGCCATATTGGAAAAGCTCTGGAGTTTCACTTCCAAGAGCACTAAAACTATGGGAGGCTCCTCTGTCGTAAGTACATTATATCATTTATTACACTGTGTTTTATTCCTGTCTCCAAGACATACAATCTCAAATGCATCACTAGACAGTGATCAGGAATGTCAATGTTATTTCTCCAATACCTAGCAAATATAACCCTTGGCATAAAGAGTAAAAGTAATAGTTAATATTTAATGCCTGGTACAGTGTATTAAATAGGTGCTACCTCCTATAAAACTCACCCTTAGGAAATTCCTTATGCTATATTATTATTTATAAAAGAAAAAACTTAGGCTCAGAGGAATGAACTTGCACAAACTTAACACTATTCTTCAACCTCGTCTGATTTAAAAAGCCTTAAAACATTTTTGTCCATAATCTCTCTTTAATAAGCAAAGTACCTTAAAATGATTTGTCCCCATATATGACTGAGGATCATTTAGGACTTAATGTTCTTCATCCTAACCAGCAATTCTCAATCAGACATAAAACATATGTTGGAGGCTAAACTACAGCTGTACCAACCCTGAGGCTTCCAGGAGTTTATTTTCTTTTAAATAAATCCTTATTAATCAGTCTCTGTTTTGTTGTCATTTGCATTTTTCCTATGACTGAAATATGGCCCAGAAACAAAAATGCAGTTTATCTATTGAGATGTTATTTGAGAAACAGGGAGGAATTCAGACTATGTAGGAAGATCAAGTTGCAACATGTGAAGCAGTATGTCTTGCCCTCCTGAATGTCCCAGGATGCTTGAGAAAGCAAGCAAGAGAGGCAAAGATGTGGCTTAATTGCTAATGTAAAGGGGAATGTTCATACTAGAATGCTCAAGCTGCTCTACTGGTGGAGATTAATTCTGACTGTCCATCCTTCCCTGCATGTTCTAAGTGGCCAAGCCTAGTGGACTCCAAGTTTAAAGTCAGCTCAGGTCACTAAAATGTCTTTATATGTCCAATTAAGTAACTCAGGTATCTCAAAAGTACCTTCTTTTTGGCTCTTTTGGCCTCCTTGTCATTTTCCAACATAATCTAAAATTCTTTTCAACTATAGTAAAACAAAGCCCTTTTGTAAGGAGGATGGCCTCCTTGTCATTTTCTACCATAACCTAAGATTCTTTTCAAATACAGTAAAACAAAACCTTTTTATAAGGAGAAAGAGGTAAATTCTGGCTTACAATTAACATAATCAAAAAAGCAAACACCTAGTCCTAATGCAACCGTATCATACCGTAAGTATAAAAGTCAAAACAGAAAAACTGGAAAATCCATCTAAATACCTAAGAAATTAATATTGTATATTCTTACTATGGAACATTACAAATGGTTAAGAGTTTAAAAATCAAGTTATACACCTTAAATTTTAAATGTTAATGGTATTTTAATAAAGCTATTTTTAAAAAACGGACACAATTATGGAGGCTTAAATCAAAGTTTTCTCTTGGGTGAAGTGAAGGGATCTACATACTCTCAGAGGTGGAATAAGATGGGAAAGTCAAGGAGTGGAATCCAACCATCCAAACAGGTATGTATGTCTTCTATAAATACATGCACACGCACAAGAGGCAAGGTATACATCCCCTTGACTTTGATTATATTGGCATTTGATGATAACAGATATAAAATGTTTTCTATCGAACATCCAATTTTATAAGAAGATAAAATATATTCTGGAAATAACCTTGCTTTGAATCAATAGTCTGCTATTGCAATTTTATAACTGAAAACATTAATTAGTACTAACCAAAAGATATTATCCACCAATTTCACTGTAAACCATGAATTCATATTGTCATACACTCAGACTTCCCTCAGGAAACTAAGTGCTGAAGATGCTATTAAGTCATGGGCCAACACTGCACTCATGAGAGTCAAACCAGCCTAAGTCACATACAGGAGGCCTCCAATCAGTCATAATCCAACCCTTTCTTTCAACCCTCGCCACAGAATCAGATCTCATAAAAACCCCTCTAGCTCATGATGGCTCCAGTCTTTCTTAGCAAAGTACAATTTAGAACCTTCCTAGCCTGGGCCTGACCTGGCCAAACCTTGATGAATTCTAGTCAGTTCAGGCCTTGGTCATGTGCATGTGGTATGTGGATGTTAAAGAGGACAGTGTATAAAGAGACAGATAGCAAACAGAGTATGTGAAATCAAAATAGGTTAGTTCTCTAATACTGAAATGTTACTGTTATAGTAACTTCAAGGAATAAATCAAGCTGTCTTACCTCACTACTAATCAAAGAAATGCAAATTAAAACAATAAAATGTTATTTTCCACTTGGCAATTTTAAAATTTCTTTTTTAACTGTAACAGTAGGGTACCACAGACATTCTTACAAAATACTAGTGGTATACTCCTTCTGGAAAATAAGGTAATAATATGACTTAAAAGCCTTATAAACAGGTAATTACCGACAGGAATTTCACTTTCTATAAAGCTTAAAGAAATAATCAAAAATGAAAAATTGGCTCGGCGCCTGTGGCTCAAGTGGCTAAGGC
>NW_003852491.1:1318787-1325115 GCF_000181295.1 Otolemur garnettii
AAAAAAAAAAAAAAAAGAAAGAAAACATCAGGCTAAGTGAAGGGAGCCAGAGGCAAAAGGCCACATATTATATGATCCCATTTATATGAAATGTCCACAATAAATTAATTTATAGAGGAAGAAAGTAGATTAATAGTCATCTAGGGCTGGGACATTGTGGGGGAAATAGAGAGTGACTGGTACAGGGTATGAGTTCCTTTGGGAGGTAATAAAAATGTTCCATTAGTAAAACCAATTGTAGTGATAGTCACACAACTCCATGAACATACACTATTATAAAAGTCACTGAATTGTACACTTCATGGGTGAATTATATGGTAGGTGAATTGCGTATCAATAAAGCTGTTTTTAAAAGAAAACATACTTATTATCTCATTCTCAATAAAGTTCAAGAACAGACAAAACTCATCAATGGTGTGAAGCCAGGTAGGGACAGCTTCTGGAGTGTTGGCAATGTCCTCTTCCTTATCCGGGTGATAAAGTATTTTTATAATACACAAAGTTGTACACTAGTGATTTTTGCAGTTTTCTGTATGTATGCCATACTTCCTTAAAAAGTTGACTTCATGAAGGAGAAATACTAAAGTTTCTTAATTTAGCCAGATTCTCATGCTTAACTCAGTTTATCTAGTCTTCTTATTTAGGGCTGACTCTATCTAGTTAATTAGAGGCAGATTAGAAACTGCAAAATACATGAGTGAGGAGGAAGAAGGTACAGGCTCCCAGAGGCAGGATAAAGCAAGAGAAAATTGGCATGAAGGAAGATGGTGAAGAGCAGAGGGAAGGAGTGTCATAAAAAGCAGAAGTAAGAACTCAAATGATACAGCAGTCCAGAACTATGCACTAGGACCTATATAGGCCCGTTAGTCTCAAAGGAAACCTCTGCATTACAGAAGAGGTGTTCAACAGATAATGTCCACAACAAAGACCCTAAATCACTAAGGCAAAAAGTGTATAAAATATATGATCAAGCCATCTATCCCAAGAAAGTTAAAATTTTAAGGATTTGATGTTCATATAAGTAATTATTTGAAAAGTAACTTATGTAAAAGACTTATTCCCCAAAAGGCCTAATGAATGAGGGTATTAATGTGTTATTCAAAAAGATCATACAATCACAATACAAAAGCACAGAATATACCATACAGAGAAGTGTCTCCTTAAAAGACAGACTCTTTAAGTCATTTTGCACTGGACCACTGGGGATGTAAATACCACCCCTTCAAAAACAGTCTGACATTCAAGAGGTCATAACCCAGAGCACACAAGCATCAAAAATAAGCTAGAAAAGAATTAAAGTTGCAGGCCAGACCCAGAAAACACTGAGGGGAAGCATTTTTCTCTTCAGCACTTGATTATAATGACCTTCTGCAGGCTCCTCCACATCTTTGCCCCCAAGGTCCATTTCCGGTATCTCGGACTTAGTCTTACAGGCTCGGTTAGTTGGTGGGTGGGTTGGTTGTTCTTGCTAAAATGTTTCCATCACTTAAGTATAAAGCAGCCAATGGCTGCTAAATGCCAGAAACAGGCTCAGTGACCTGTGCACATCAAACTGAACCAGGACCCTTATTAAATTCAAAATTCAAGGGCTTACAGATTTTCAACAGGAAAAGAATAGACCCTGACCCTGGCTGCTCTTGCCCTCCTAGCACTACCCTGAGAAGCTTGAGAGAATCCAGGAAGGGGACAAAGGCAGTTACTGCAACCTAACCAGCTGCCCACATCACAAGAGAGCATGAAGGGTAATGAACCTCCCACTATATAGGATAAAAAGCTATCAATGTTCCTCTTCCTTTCCCGCCTGCGGGGAAATGAAGCTACTCTCTTTTTTCCCTGTCTTCCTGTCACTATTAAAATCCTGAACTCAGGATATTTTCCATGAGCTATTGCTTTTAAGGAGTTTATCTCTTCTTTAACTACCCTATTTTATTGTAACTTCCATGACATTCAGACTCTAAAATGAGGGAGATTTATCACTGCACTGTTAAAAGGGTATCTTATTTTAGGACAAGATTAAAGAACATTCCTACTTAATGTATCTTTACAATTAGTAGGAACAACTCTGGACAGGGAAAAGGTTCTTTCTACTGTTGTTCTCTAGCTATAGAGAGCTATGGCCTTCAAATTTTAAAAAAGGTTGAATTTCCTTCTCTGAAGTTTAAACACAGCCTTTCTCTGCTCCAAAGCAGATACAGCAGTTAGTTCCCTGCTCATTCATTCATTCGTTCATGAACATGCACACAAAGGACAGCACTAGTAACTATGGAAGATAAGGGGAACCCTAGAACGAAAGGTCAATCTAGAAACGTCTGTGTCTTCATCTATAAAGCAGAAATCATACCACGTCTATCCACCTTATAACATTATAAGGAGCAAATAAAATAATCCACTGCGCAAGGCATATGCTAAGCATTTGTGTTAGCTATATGAAAAAACAATAGGAGAAAACCATGTACATGGACCTCCCACTGGAGGTTTATCTAAGTAAAAGAGAATATGAATACATAAATGCACATACTTGCTTATATTTAAACACTGAAATAATCATAAAATTTAGGGACAAAGGGAATACAATGTGAGGATCAGAGACAGAGCTATTCTGAATGGACTTTATTTTGTAAATTTGACTTTAGACCATATATTTTATATTTTTTGCAAAAAATAAATAAATTTTAGAAACAATCCCTCAACATCAAAAGTAAAAGAGAAATAATTTTAACTACATACTCAGTTGGTGACAAAACCATGTGGAAAACTATTCCAAGTTACTTTTTTTGAGATGTCAGGATAGCTCATAGCAACCTCAATCTCCTGGGTTCCAGTGATCCTTCTGCCTCAGCCTCCAAGGAGCTGGGACTACAGGCACCTGCCACAACGCCTAGCTATGTATTTTTTCTGTATAGTAAAGATGGGGTTTTGCTTTGCTCAGGTTGGTCTTGAACTCCTGACCTCAAGTGATCTTCCTACCTTGGCCTGCCAGACTGCTAAGATTACAGGTTTTGAGTCACCAGGCCAGGCCCCAGGTGACTTTAAAACACAGTGAGACATACTGTACAGTCATTGTAGAATATACGCTATTAACAAAAAAACTACCAAATACATCTTTCTTAAGCCATTTTCCAATACTCATATGTTGGTAGCAGTACTGGGATTACTATTTTGAGATTCATGACTACATTGTGGGATGAGGCAAATAAGAATTTACACAGGTGTTATAAATTGGATTTTTACCCTGGGAGGAAGGATATAGAGATGTTAACGCCAATGAAGCTAAATGAAAACCACCCTGAAATTCTAAATTCAGGACTTACCTTTAAAAGAAATTACCCATTTATTAGAAAACATGGACATCCCTAATGCCTAGCTGTGTGATCGCAGTACCATTCATTACCAAAGGAATCTTATTCCAATATCTGGAAATGACTGATTGCACATCTGGTTCATGAAATATATAAAACAAGCCTGAATACCTTAACTTCCTTGCATTCTGGTTTGACATCACTACAAGTACTGTGTCCGAAGGACTTAGGAGCGAACTTGTCCCACTGGCCAAAAAGGACAATTTGAGTATCAATAAGGTTAGTAACTATAATTGACTGAACACATCAAATATGCTTAAGCCCATAAGCTCATCAGGTTACAAAAATCACACTAACCACATCTGGAAATCAACTAATTATTTTGAAAATTGAAAAATAAAGGGAGGGGAGGAAATCAAGCATTTAACTAGGCTTTCTGTCACAAAATTTACTTTAGGATAACCAAAAAATTGGGCAAGAGTCCCTGTAGAAATACTCCAGCTAATAAGTGAAAAAGAAATGTTATAATGTCACTATTTTCCAACCTTTAATGAACAGATCAGAGAATAACCATCAATGACAGTTACTGCTGACATCACACCTAGACAGTCTAGGTTTCCTGATCCACACAGAATAGTTTCACCAAAAAAAAAAAAAAAAAAAAAAGGAAGGGGGAAAAAATCCCTCAAACTTAAATCTCATTAAACCTCTAGACTTAACTAACATTTTATAGGAAATACAAGCACACAAAAACACTATAATTGATGCCACTGAAATACAACACAAAAATTAGACTATAGGAAGTTCCATAGCAGTATCCTTCAAAGTATAATCCACAGGTAGGTGCCCATCTATGGACTTTTTGCTACTGGTCCATGATAAGCCCAGAAATTGAGAATAAGTAACTTCATGTCTATTAAATCTAACTATTTTTTTAATGGGGCAGTCATACATACACTTTTTTCATTTCATCTTTCTAGTAATTTCATTTGAATTTTAGAAACAGTTCATAAGAGATTAGAAATTTTAAAAAATTGTGTGAGACAGAGAGAGACAAAGAGAGACAGAGAGAGAGAGACAACAAGAATATCCGGGAAATATGAACACTGGTAAGTATTTGAAGACATTAAGGAATTAATGTTAGTATTCTTTAGGCAGATAAATGCATTATAATTTTTTAAGCATCCTATTTTTTAGAGACATACACTGAAATATTTATGGATAAAACATTTAGAATTTGCTTCAAAAGTTGGGGAGAGGAAAGGCAAAGGTTATAGAGATAAAATAAGATTGCCCACAAATTGGGTGAAGCTGCATGGCAGGGTTCATTATACTAGTCTCCTCCCTTAGGTGTATATTTAAATTTTTCAAAAAGAAAAATTTTCTGAACACTCAGCTATTGTTGTTATTACTATTCAAGCATATAACTAAGAGAAAAGTGTACAAGTTACCACAAGAGAGTTCCATGTAAAATGTTATCTGCTTTCAAATGAGGAAGCCATTACTTCAAACTCCAGGGCCTAAGGGAACTTTAATGTAACAGTAACTTTTTAAAAAAATCAATACTGTGTTATATTTGCATTTTCATAAAATTACATTTTGTATGGCCATTTTAGTCCCAAATGTTTTTTTGCTCTGAGTGTTCCCTTATAATCATTTTCTAACTTTAGAAACATAAGAGTAGTTTTGAAAGTAGGCTCTGAAAAATAGTTGTGCTCTGGTCCCAAGAAGAGAAAAAGCAAGATACATGGGAAAGTATGGGCATAAGTAAGAGTCAGCAAGGTGGGCAGCTGACTGTCAAATACTAAGAATAACAATGCTAAAAGCATCTCCAGGCTAGGCAATGGATTAGGCACTGGACATGTATTCCTCACTCATCAATCCTATGAAGAGTGCTTTACTGCATCAATAACATAAAAGAAGAAAGAAACATGGCTAGGAAAAGGAAAGTCACTTGCCTCAAATCTCAGAATCTGAACCACAGACAGCTCTTTTGCTGTGTTCCACAACTACCTCAGGGTAGGGTGGAAAATGGGGCCACATCATGGGGAAAGCTTAGATGCCAGGCTAAGATATTTACAAGGCATTTTGCATATTTAAAAAGGGGAAAACGATGGCAATTTTTGAGAAGAGAAATAATGTAATTACAGGTCAACGCTAAGAAGATTGATCTGGCAGCAATAAAAACCATCAATTAGAAGAGATGGAGTTTAGAAATAGGGAGGGGGCTAGAAGGCTACTGCAATTATGTAACAGATAATGAAGGCGTATACCAGGGGAGTGGAAATCCCCTGCAAAGAGGCTATCCAAAGCTTTCTCTCAAAGTAACCCTCTCCGCCTACTGAACAACTCCTCTAGGGAGTCTTCAACAACTCCAGACATGTAGTTTATCAGTCCCAAAAATTACACAATGCTCTAGGTTCCCAGAAGGACAAATAAAATCCTAGGTGTAGTCTGACAGGAACCACGCTATCACCTCCCCAGATCACAACACTTCTCTGAAGGTAGAACAAAAATCTTGAACATTTTTGGCAGCTCCATCCACCTAAGCTGTATGTGAAAGCCATGGAGTGGCTCATTTTTCATCCAAACACAAGATACAGAATTCTATCAAATTTCAGCTGTTAATTTTAATCAAAGCATCTTTGTGGACCTGCATTCTTTAAGTTGGAGTATATACTACTAACAACATATGTTTCAAGATACTTACAAATTCAGTTGATACACCTCTTAGCTCCTCATCCAACTCACTGGCAAAAATGTTGTTGGGGACAGGACCAAACATGGAAACCTGTAGTGTCACTATAGAACTACAGGACTGAAATGAGAAGGTCAATAAAATAAGCATAGCAGTGAATGGCATGGCTTCTGATGCCAAAGAACCTACAGAACCACATAAGGCACAAGCAACGTGTTGTCATCAGCTTACTTCTTGCTCTGGGCTTTGGTTATTTGGAGAAAAAGGGAGGGTACTGGAGAGGTCACAGTTTAGAAGTACCTGCATTACTGCCACTTGCCATTTCTTAAAT
>NW_003852491.1:1325270-1336973 GCF_000181295.1 Otolemur garnettii
CGCCACAACGCCCGGCTATTTTTTGGTTGCAGCTGTCATTGTTGTTTGGCAGGTCCAGGCTGGGGATTCGAACCCGCCACCTTAGGTGTACATGGCTGGCGCCTTAGCCAGTTGAGCTATAGGTGTTGAGCCTATGTGTTTGTTTCTAAAGTAAACCCTTACTCCTACGTAATGCTCACAAAACTATGCAAGCCTGCAGTCCTAGCTCTGCTACTTACTAATACTGAATCCCAGTGTCTTAATTTTAAAATTGAAATAACAATGTCTCTTTGACAAGACTGCTATGAGAATTAAATTAAAAATGGTGTATGAATTCACTTTGTACATGGTCTGGTTCCACACAAATAAGCAGTATTTTTGTTACCATGATTATTATTGTTCCTTAATCTCCTGAGAATCAGATGGCTCTTCCTTGCTCTTAAAGATTCAAATATCAAGATTTAAAGTCAAAAAATTTACTGAGCTGGTGACAAGCTTACAAAGAAAGATTCCTTCCAATAGAAAAAGACACCAAAAAAAGCCATTTCCTGACCAGCCCTATGAAATGTTCTAAAGTGTGAACTGTTTCTTTGTGGATGCATTGTTTGCTACCATCCGAGCTCAACAATTGGAGGGAAGAAGCAACAGATGTTGGGTGACTAGCCAATTCCTCTAGGAACTGCCACAGTCCACGGCATAAAACAATGGCTTCCAAATAGAAAAAGATCACAATCAAATGAAAGACAAGACATCCCGATCTGCTCCACTGCAAAAATGTTGTTTGTTAAACATAAAAGGTCATTTGAGGAACAGCCAATGAACAATTAATTAGAGCAAAAAAGAATATTTTTGCAGGAAGAAACAACAGAGGACAGAACTTTAAATTACTCAATTTTAAATGATTTCTTTTCCACTACTAAATATAAAAGGGTTTTTGTGGAAACTGTGAGGTCATTGTTTTCCAGAGTCTTTACTATAGGAAACAGCTGTGAGGACTACACACACAGCAAACACTGCCCTATTTAGTAGCCCCTCATTGTGACACATGTATAGATGGAGACAGGAAAAATCCATCAAACCCCACAATAATAACAAAACAAAAGTAGCAGAGTCAAACCAAAAACTTCAAGCCACACAAAGGAAGATGTAAAACAACTAACCCAGGACAAGCACCTATTATATTACTACATCTGTGTCTTGACTTAAAGAGATGCCGCCATGTTTAGACCAGATCAGCTCCTTCCTACATGGGTCACCAAAAACTTAAATGATTCACTTTACACAGTATCTGAAAATGATAACATTCACAAATATAGCTTTAAAAAAAAAGTTTTCTCAAGATTCTTATGTTCAAATACTATATGACCTGTTTAAAACAGAACTTATCCCCCCACCATAAGAACTGTTCTCCATTTTGTTTTTCCAATCTTAACAGAGCACCACCCCAGATACCATGTTTCAAAACCTCAGTATTATTTTTATCTCCTCTATTCACTCTTCACATATCCATAAGTCAACACCATGAACTTTGTTTTTAATATACATTTTGCATATGTTCAAAAGCCAAAGAAAGGAACTGAATCCAACCCAAACCACTATGGGGCATATGACTCCCCCCATATCACCCAAAATTCTCAAAGTAGCCAGTAACAGAGAAAATAATATTATTGTAAGAGGCAGCTCATTCTCTTTTCAAACAACTTACTCATAAAATCCTGTATACTGAAGTTCACCCACTCTCTTTTCAAATTTCTCCCCTCCTCTCTCAAAGCTTAAAACTCAAGAGTAATCATAGTCCTCATATGAGGTCTGACCTAAGTCCACAACAGAAGTGGCCCAGGACCAGCAAACCTACGTCTATTACAGATGCTGGTCTACAAGCTGTCCTTGGTTGTGGCATGCTCACCTCGGACTGATCAACACTGTGCACCTCCTAAAACCAGGTGCAGATTCAATGCTGCACAAGACATAAGACAGGATCGCTGCAGAGTGGGGGAGGGAGATGGTATGGATTCAGGAAACACGATGCACTTGCCTCTGAGGATGAGATTTCCTATGTTTTTAAACAGTTCATACAACATGGGGATTATCTGACCCTCAGAAGAATGTATGAATAAATCCATCCACTCCTGTTATCCCTTGTGGGAAGAGGCAGTTCTTTAATAACTTTCAATTCCTTCCTCAGTTATCAGCCAATTTAGGCTTTCTACTTTAAAGTTCATGGTTTGTTGAAAGTTATTGACTTTATCAGTGACAGGCAGGCATTCAGTAAATAACAGTTATCTGTCCCAAATAATGTAGAGATTTAACATTAAAATTCACTAGGATTACTTTGCTTTTTGGAACTTTACAAAATGACTCTAAAACTTGAACTTCTAAAGAATAGCACAAGAAAGAGTAAGTGATGATGATACTATATAGTACCAATGACAGAACTGATTAAACCATAAAATTCTAAATCCAGAGAACCCTTTTATAAATAAACAAGATGATAATGAGGCTGGAGTAACAATGGCAACAAACATCAGCCAGCACTGACCATGTGCCGGGTCCTCTGCCAAGATCCTCTCATTTGTTTTCAAAATCACCTTATGAAGCAGACATACTCTTATCTCTACTTTACAGAGGAGGAAATTAAGCCCAGACAGTTAAGTTCTATGGCTAGCAGGTGCTACAGCCAACATCTGAACAGAGGCAGTCTGGCCCTCCAGTCAGGCTCTTAACCACTCACCATACTACACAAGATGGGAAAATGTCAAAGCTTAAAATAAATCCCCACTTTATACATGCTCCAAAGTAAATTCCATACTCCAAAAGAGATAAATATTTTAGAACATAATCAAAAAACTAAAAAAAAAAAAAAAAAAGATAAGAAAAACTAGGAAAACTATCTTATGTAAAAGAATAACTTTCTCAAGGATATAGTAATAAAAGCAAAAAGATAAACCTGTTCAAAAATGTAAATTAAACCCTCTGTAATATATAAAAGTACCAAACTAATATTAAAGAACAAAAGAATAAGGAAAATGTCTATTTCAAATGTATCAAAGGTTTATTGAAGATGTTACCTTACACCAGTGGTTCTCAATCTTCCTATTGTGGTGACCCACATCCATAAAATCATTTTCGTTGCTTATAGGGTATTAAAGGGTCGCGGCATTAGGAAGGTTGAGAACCACTAACTTAGAGGATTCTTAATCCTACAAGATACAACGCAAGTATTGTCTCTTCGGGCCCCATACAGGGCTCCATTCCTCCTGCAGGGGATCTTACTAAACCCTGACTTTGCACAGCACTTTTGTGACTCTGTCATAGCACTCATCCCACCCTACTGCAATTATTTCTCTACCCATCTATTCTCTCTTCTAAGCCTTGAATTCCTTGAAGGCATGGACCATGTCACTCATCTTCATATCCCTAGTACCTTGTAATGCAGGAGTAGCCCACGCAATGTTCACAATCTGTGGACTTAATAAATCCATGTTGTGTCTATTGAATACCAACTTGAATTTGATCCTTAACAGGTATAAACTGACATTTCTGCAGCTCTATATTGTATTGAGGGCTAGGAAGACATAGTCAAACTGTAGAGTAAACCAATTTTCACAACTCTGCTTTCCTGGTTTTCCTCCTACCTCTCTGACTGACCCTTGACCAGGCCCCCTCTCTCCTCCTATCCTTTCATTTTTAGTTTCCCCTAAGGGCCTGGCCTTGGGCTTCTGGATACACTCAACATGCTCCTGGCTTCAATTCTCAACTCTATGCAGCTGAATCCAAGTCTATACAGCTAGTCCCAAATTGTACCTAATTTCCAACTATATATTAAAACTCCCCTTCATTATGGGGGTGGGTCACAGCCTATGACCCTCAACCCCACATATTCAAATTAAATGCAAACTCTTCTCTGCTCCTCCTGTTCTACCAACCATTTCTCCTTTCCAGCTGCTCAATTTTTGAGATATCCCTGCTACTTCTTCATCACCTTGGCCTGAAATCTCTTTACCACTCCATCTCTTGCAATCTCCCAAATAATGCTTCAATGTCCTACAAAATGTCTCTTGAATTCACCCTTTCCTTTTCCTCACTTCATACTTGGGACTGTTCTCTCCCTGCATCTGCTTTCTCCCCCATCTGATTCAGTTCACCATCAGACCCATTTTTCTAAAACATCATTTATCTAATCAGTCTTGTACAACTCACAAAGCCTCAACTGAATCACTACTGATTGCAGTTTCAAGTCTAAACTGTTGTGAGAGACTTTGAAAACCTTCCATAATTTGCCCCTTCTCCTCTTCCCCAGTCAGCTACATTTATCTCCCTAAATCAGTAGTTCTCAAACTAAAGGCAGCTGCAGCCCAGGAACATATAGCAATATCTGGGGACACTTTTGGTTGTCCTGACATCTAGTGGAAAGACCAGGGATTCTGCCAAACATCTTACAATGAGATGGGGAGCCAAGGCAGCTCCCTGCAACAAAGCATTATGCGGCCCAAGATGGCAGCAGTGCAAAAGCTGAGAATCCCTGCTCCAAACCAAGGCTATCTATCCCTAGACCATGTCACCTCTATGCCTTTGCCCAGAATATTTCCCCAGCAACCTAAAGTATCTCTTTCCCTTAACTATCTACTCTTTATTTCTCTTCAAATTTCACTCTAAGTCCATATCCTATGGCTTTAAATATCTATAGGCTGATGACTCCCAAATGTTTATCTCCAGCCAGTATCAGTCTTCTGAACCTGAGATTCCTTTATCCAGCTATCTACTGGGCATGGGCATCTCATGAGTGTCTTTTTTGTTTGTTTGTTTGTTTTTCTGGCAGAGTCTCACTGTGTTGCCCTCGGTAGAGTGCTGTAACGTCACAGCTCACAGCAACCTCAAACTTTTAGGCTTAAGCAATTCTCTTGCCTCAGCCTCCCAAGTAGCTAAGACTACAGCCCCCCACCACAATGCCGGGCTAGTTTTTGTTGAGGCTGTCATTGCTGTTTAGCTGGCCCAGCCCGGGTTCAAACCCACCAGCCTCGGTGTATGTGGCTGGCACTGTATCCACTTCCCAAAAACACCCCAAAAAACAAGAGTCTACTTCCATGCATTTCTCCATCTCCATCTACTACCATTATTTTTGCTTAGTCCATCACAGAAATCTCCTCATTAATTGGTGGCCTGCTTCCATTCCACTCACTATTCAGTATCCAAAATGACCATTTCACATTTTCATGAGATCATGTCAGAACTCTGTTTAAAAACTGTACTAGCCCCCATTGCTCTTAGAATAAAACCAAAACCCCTTCCCAAGGCCCTGCACAACCTGGTCTCTGCCTACCTGCCCCTCTCCAGCCTCCACTAGGCGGCTCTCCCCTGGCTCTCTAGCTGCACACAGGCCTGTCAGACTTTTGAATCCACCCCCAGCTCTTTCCAAACATAGGGCCTTGTACACACATTTTATTCCTCCCTGCTTGGTCACACCCATTGCTCTCTCTCTTATACCTTATCTTTTTCACTCTTACATAGTAATTTTTAATTTCACATTTATCAGTGTTTATGAGTTAGTACTGTCTCCTCCTCTGTGACTTCCCCTATATGCCTCCTCTTCACAGAATACAAGTTCTATGAAGGAAGGAACCATGTAGCCTTTTACCACATTCATACCATTCTGTTTACCACTATATACCCAGCGACTAGTACAGGGAGTGACATGGAATTAGGAACTCAAATTTGTAGAACAGGGGTCCTCAAACTTTTTAAACAGGGGGCCAGCTCACTGTCCCTCAGACCGTTGGAGGGCCAGACTACAGACCCTGGTACAAGTCGGCCACTAAGCAGGACAGGCAGCGGCAGCAAAAACACCCGGCAAGCCAGATAAATGTCCTAGGCGGGCTGCATGTGGCCCGCAGGCCGTAGTTTGAGGATGCCTGTTGTAGAAGCTTAGTTGCTGACCATGAATACAAAGATGAATAAACAAACCTTCTACTTACACTTCGGCTCACAACAATCTCAACCTTCTTTGAACTCCCACTGAACTTTCTTAATCAGTACAGTTTAAAACAGCTTCCTTATAAGCAGGTAAGTTTTCTGAAGTCAAGAACCTTGTCCTGTAATCTTCAAACTTAATCCTCTAGTCCCAATTCCTCACCTAAACTAGCCCTTTTATACACAGTAATTGCATGGTAAATATGATTTAAGTCAGCAAACATGGATTTTCTATAATTGTCCTGTGTATTTTCAGTCCCCAACCAATCCTCTTGGAAAATTTCTTGTAATTCCCAATTCCTGTTTACCAAACTTGATAGGAAGTTGCGTATTTTCGCTCAAAACTTACCAGAGAGAAATCCACAAGTGTTTATACATGCATTTAAACAGTCTGAAAGGATTTTTTTTTTTAAGGAAGACTTCCAAAAGTACCTAAGCCTGAGAAGCACTGGCATAAATATGAAGCCAGATGCAGATGACCTGATTTTCACTACGATTCAGCACCACGATCTCAGAGGGGAAAAATACTACACGTTTCAGCACGTCTGCTCCGCCTGTTTGTTTTAAGTTGAGACCTATCATTTCCGTGGCTATACTCATAAGGCCACCCTAGGCCCAGGGCACAGTTATGTGCAACAGCAACACAGGGATGCCCAGAGAGCAGGAGAATGAATGGAAGCACGGGTCCCTTAGCCACCAGCCAGAGGGTGACCCTTAGTTCCCTCATCCTAAAAGGTCAGGGCCTATTAATATCACATGCAAGTCCAAAACTTTGTGATTATATCACCTTCTTTCTCCTTCAGAGATGTAGAGCTTTATAAAAGCTCAAGTGACAGTGTTTGATGGACCAGGAAACTGACCAGGAAGAGACGTTACTTTGTACTGTATATTCTGTTAGAAACCTAAATGTGACTTACTCAATTTCACTTTTTCTCCATGTTTCAAATGAATTCAAGGGACTTCAAAGTCCAAGTACTTCGTGGGAAGCAATGTAAAATATTAATATACTAAAGAGCTTCACGCAAACCAGAAAAATGTGTCCTATATGCTTGCAGTATAACATCAGAGTTCCACAGCATGAGTCCATAAAAAAGTCGGGTAAGAAACTAGGCAAGTGTAACCCCAACTGTTAGGTTGTTTACCACTATTCATTTATATGTGTTTATTCCTTTTGTAACTTAAGAACTCTCACTAATAAATAAGCACCACCAGACACCCAAGTTCAAGGAAAAACATGGAAGACAAAATACAATCATCAATTACTTTTTGTTTAACTGCAAATGTGGAAGAAGTCCCCACAATTCTTTTATCAGTAGATCACTATGTTCTAGCTGTCCTTTGCCAGCAGAGTTTAAAAACTGCTGCCATAAAACTTATCTTTCTTGCTTGAAAGATGACTATTCATCTTTTTATTTTTTGTAAAGGGCATCATGTACTAGAAATCTGAAAGCATATGTAAGAACCTGCAGCACCCATGCTCCTACTAAAGATGTAAGCTGATTTCCCCCTGAAATAGCATATTGAGTAATCAGGTTTCAAAATGACTTACTACTATTGTTTTATTAAGAAAGTGATACAGGGGTCCTGTCAGTGAAGTCCAAATTTTACCTTAGTACTACAGCACACACATACTCACAAAGAGAAGAAAAAGTAACAAGGTAACCATTTTAAACTGAGAAGTAAGGGAAAGTTACGCTGAGGTGGCTATTCCTCCAACTGAGCTTCTCAACCTTGGCGCTAATGGTGTTTTGGGCTGGATGATCCTTCATTGAGGGGGGCTATCCTGCCTGTTGTGTGACATTTAACAACACCTCTGGAATCTACCCATATCATCCCAGTTGTGACCAATCAAGTATATCTCCAGTTATCAACAAATGTCCTGAGGGGTAGGAGGTGGGGTTGGGGAGTGACAGGAGAGACAGAAGTCCTCTGGCTGAGAACCAGGGCTCTAAGAGCAAGAGAAGAATATCTATGTAAAAAGAGTAAGGGTCTAAGTAGGAGCTAGAGAAGTTATTTTAAAATACATCAAAGTAGGGCCAGGCAACTCATTCTGGAAAGTGCAATCACAACTTTAACAACCATCTAGCCTATCCAAAACGAAAAAATACCTGGAAGCTCCTAAAACTCAAATCAATATGGTAAGAAAGCAAGAAAGAATTCTAATTGAAAAACTTACAAAGAAAAGCATTAGTAACTTTAAAGTTTTAAGACAACAAAAGCACAAAGACACAGTAAGTCCTTTTCCAACCCCAAAGCAAACTATCTCAAGATGACATATTTGTTTTATCTCCTCTGCCAACTCCAGCCAACTGGAGCCCAGAACCGAGCATGATTCTGGGGCTGAGAGCTGTCTGAAAGTAAAGAATCAAATACTGATGTCTGTCACAAACAGGCAAGGCCTGGTGACAGGTATTCCTCAGGTCCACCTTCTTGGTATTCAACTTTCTTTATGTTCAAGATAATACACATCACATTTGACTGTAATAAAATATTTTGGAGAAAAAAGTAATCCTCCACAGTGCCACCAGGTTTATCTAATTGGGGGAAAAACAGAAAAAACATACATATCTGACTACATCATTCCTCTACTTAAAAATCAGCTTTAGTGGCCGGGTGCCAGGGCTAACACTTGTAATCCTAGCACTCTAAGAGGCCAGGGCAAGGTGGGTGGATTGCCCGAGCTCAGGAGTTCGAGACCAGCCTGAGCAAGAGCAAGACTCCATCTCTAAAAACTAACCAACTGTTGTGGCGGCCTACTATAGGCCCAGCTACTTAGGAGGTGGAGGCAAGAGGATCTCTTGAGCCCAAAAGTCTTAGGTTGCTGTGAGCTATGACATCATAGCACTCTACCAAGAGCAACAAAGTGAAACTCAGTCTCAAAAGAAAAAAATCAGCTCTGGATTCTCAGCTTCCAGGGGATAAAGTTCAAACTAGCACAGCTCACAAAGCTCTTCAGGATCCATTTTACAACACACTTCTCCCAGGCTTTTTGCACCCCCAAAGTTCTCCATGGTTTAAGCAGCCCCTAAACATCTATTCCCCCAAGACGACATGCCCTTTCATGCCACCTCTATCTCCCTTCCCGGCACATTTCTATTTATCCTTCAGAACATTGCTCAGAAGTCTCCTTTGCTGTGATGCTTTGCTTATTCCTTGGAGCCTGATGTTCAAAAGATAGACCTTGGACCTGCAGCATCGACATTACCTCAGAGACTGCCAGAAATGCAGAATCTCAGGTATCACTCCAGCTCTACTGAATCCGAATTTACTTTGTAACAAGATGAATTATGTGAATTATGTACATAAAGCATGAGAATCTATCTTAGGGAACTTACCCGATCACACCAGACTCAGCTCTTCATAGGTAGGTACAGTGTCTTCCCCAAATGAAAGTGAGTCACTTTGATGGACTGCCTAAGAGGGGGAACCCTCCTTTCTCATGTCTATTACGGCAGGAGAATCCAAAAAGCCACCTTCCACCTTCTCTGGCAGCCAACTGACACAGTTATACTCAATGAGATGTCAGCAGAGCCTGCTAAAGGGACTTCTGGAAGAACTTTTATTTCCCTAATGACTTCCTGCCTTCCTGGGTAAACTGCCTGGTGCTGCAGCTGCCATCATCAGACAACCATGAAGTGACAAACATGAGAACAAAAAGTGATACTAGATACAGACAATCAGGTCCAGACAGAAATCAGGTCTGGGTCCTTTTGGGGTCCATCAAGCCACTGTACCACCTTAGAACCACCACCTCCAGACTTACAGTATGACCTAATTCAAGGCTTTTATTGCTTAAGGCTCTACCATTAGGGATTTTTCTTTCTTATGTTGAATGCATTCCTATCTGATTGAGTAAACCTTCAATGAATGGGAGGTGAATGAATGAATGCAGAGTGAAACCTACTAAAGGTTCAGAAGATTATATTTTTAAAAATGCTAGGCCTCTAACAATCTGTTTAAGTCTGCCAAAGTATTTCTATAAATCAATCTCTGAACTTCTAGAATTATTGACTTAGCTTAATGGATAAAAAAGTGAACACAAACTTGTTAAAAGCAATTAAAATGTTCACATACAAAGATGCTGAAGAAACTCATTTTCATTCCAAACTTAAACACTGGACTCTGTCCTTGAAAAGTCTGCAACTGTTGTGGCTACTTAACAGGCAACTACAAGCAAGGGGGTGGGCATGGGGGAGGACATTACAGTAGCCAGGTCTCCTGGCCATTCTACTTCTATTTTCGTATTTTGAGATCTCTGACAAAGTCCTTATCTCACTGAAGTATTTCTATTCAAATTCCAAAGTAAAAAGGAGACAGATGCACACCACTCCTGTTTGTTGTTCCTTAGCAAGAAAGTAGCGCCTTAACCAAGTGCAGACTTACACCATTTTCCATTTTAACCAAATCATCTATTTTTAGCAAATAAATTTATTTTATAAAGAAAATTTATGGAAACCAGTACCATTTGCCATAACCTGTTAAAGCTTCTAAACTTGAAGCTTGTCTTTTTGTTTAAAAAACAAACAAGAAAAAAAAAATCTCTTGAGTGAGCAAAGAAATGTAAAAAACAGGCTAACAAAAAGCTAAAACCTTCACCTGAGCCTGACCAGGACAGAAAAAGAACAGAAAAGGAATTAACATTCTCATTGGTTGATTTCATTCTATTTAAACCATATCCATGTCCCACCTACAAGTATTCCTTATATACTCTCAAAAACCAATTCTTTGGTTCAGCCTAAATGGTCCTACTCCATCTGGCCCCAGCCCATCATTCAGCTCTCAAATCTCCCCTTCTCACTACACCTGCAGACAAGGGTCTAAAGGCCACAGACTCATATATCCCCCAATTTAAAGTAGCCTGCCAACACACTAATCACATCACCAAGTTTTGCTTTCCTTAAACTTCTGATATCATCTCGTTAACTTATTAAAGTGTTAAATGACAAAAATAACAGCAAATACACACGGTACATGGAGCATTTTAAATATAAGATCGAACACTATAAAAGTGCCTATAGTTCAAAAAGGATAAATTTCACAGTGTCCAACCTAATACATATATCCACTTGTTTGTAGCTCTCAACCACCTTACTAGGTAGGTTCTAGACGAAGAAACTGCAGCAGAGATAGGATGAGTAACTTGCTCGCAGTCACACCGCTAGTAAGCGGCAGAACCAGGATTCTGAACCCAGACTCAACACTCCCACCCACCCCATCCCCCGGAAGATTACAAGTTCCATGAAGGCAGGCAGTCTTGCTCACCGCAATATCGCTCAAGCACTGGCACGTTATGTACTAAGCTCTCAATAAATACACAATGAATGAATGTCCCTTACAATCAATGGCATCTCTCCCAGACCTCTCTAAGCAACCAAGGTAGACGTCTGCCCAGCCGAGAAGGGCGGGGAGAAAGAAGACTTGGGCGGGCTGGTGCCCCAGGGACTCCAGGAGCGGCGCCGCGCGCGGGCTTACCTTAAAGTCGCGGCTGTGCTGCGGCGTGTACTCCAGGGTCCAGAGGGCCCGCACCAGGTGCGCCAGCTGCTCGGTGACCTCGCCCTGGCCCTGCGCGCCGCGGCCCGCAGGCTGCTCCGGGTCAGGCGAGGGCTCCGGTCGCCCCGCCCGGTACTGGCCCAGCGCCAGATACTCGGCGAAGAGGTCGGTGTTGCTGAGGCACTGCAGCGTGGCGTTCATGAAGCACGTGTTGCCGTGGTTGCGGAGCCCCGCCACGCCGGGCACCGGCTCGGCGGCGCAGGCGGG
>NW_003852491.1:1337402-1342795 GCF_000181295.1 Otolemur garnettii
CGCCGCATCCTGCCGCGCCGCGCCTCACCGGGCCCGGGGTTCGATGCCCTACACTCCTCAGAGCGCCGCCGAGCCAGCGAGCGAGCGAGCAGCGGCCGGCGGGGCAGGCGGGCACGCGCGCGGTCCGCCCAGCTGGGCTGCTCACGTGACCTGCCTCCGGCACCTCCTGCCTGTAGCTGAAGCCGCCGAGGTCGCCATGTTGACTGTGGGAACATAGCCTCCTATTCAGCCAGAAGTGATGATTCTCGGCTGCAGGCGCGGTGCTGCTGCGTGAAGCCCGAGGGAGGCCATGTCTAGTGTGGGCGCGGTCCGGGCGTAGAGGCTCTGGGCGGTGGGACCACATGGGTGGGTCGCAGTCTTTGCTGATCAGATGGGAGAGGCCTGGGGTACGTGCAGGAATGACGATGCCGCCCTTTACCAGACAGTGGAAGAACTGGTGGCCATGGCCCTGAGCAGTTTTGGACAAGTTAGCCCTGCCTGGTCCCCAAGGGACATTGCAGATACCGACTGTCTGCGTGCCAGCCGAAGGCTGTCACAGAGCCTTCCAAGACAGGGTGGGCTTGGCTTCCAGGCTGTATCTTAGAGTCCCAGTGAAGCGATGTTACCGGAACTACCTTCCTTTTCATTGAAAAATTTAGAACCCTGCTGAACTCTTCCATCATTCGTTCTTTCATTCATTCAAAAGATAATTACTGAGAACTTATGTGCCAGGCATTGTGCTAAACCATGCAGATACTACAAAGAATGATACACGATTTCTCCCTGCCCTCCTGCAGCTTAATTCCTAATGGGTGTTTATAATAGCTGCTTTGTTCTACACATTATGCCAAGTATGCAATATCTTCTTTAATCTTCTGTTCAACGCTTTTGAAATTGGTACAGTCCTTATCCACTTAAAACGCAAGTTTGTTTAAAGCCCCTATACTCGGCCGCCCCTATACTCGGCCTTTAAACCAAGTATAAAGAGACCCACAAATATCCCAGGAACCAGATCTAGGTCACAGCAATGAGTGAAGAATTCTGGTGTTTGGATCATACTGACCTTTAAGTGACTTGGCTGTGAGTGTTGGGGAGAAAATAAGGAATGATAGGCTCTGTAGCAAACTGCAAATTAATATCCTTCTAAAGGGGTACCTGCCACTCAGTTCCAGTCAGTTGTTCCCGTGTGAAAATGAGAGCTCGGTATTACCAGATCAACTGATTTTTTTTTTAAGAGAAGGTGGAAATCCTAGTTTTAAATGTTGGTTCCATTAAAAAAAAAAAGTACATAAAAAGAAAAAGGTACATCTTCGGACTGCCTTCAGTATTAGCCTGAGTCCTGGTTACTGCAGAAGAGAGAAATCAGGAAAGGAAGAGCTCTTTGCCTTTTTAAAGCTTGAAGGCAACCTTACGTCATATTTAAAGTAAAAGATTTTTTTTTGTTTCTAGCCTCCCACCTCATTGTAAGTAGGGCTCTATGATGACATCCCTAAGTGTTCTTCACTGTGCCTAATCACCTCTCTACCACCTCCAAGTCAAAGTATCTATTCCTCACTGCACCTTGAGCTCCTCTGGATACCAGGAAGAAAGCGATCTGATCATTCATACTAAAGTGTGAATGCAATGGCCTTCAACTTTCACATATGCAGTCGTGGTTCCAGGTGGTTTGATCCCCACACAAGGACCTTTGCCCAAGCTGTTCCCTCTGCCATGAACACTGCCTTGACTCTCTTCACTTACCTAACTTATCCTTAAAGTCTCACCTTATGCATCACCCACTTGGGGAGGCATCCCTGCTACAGGCTCTCTCAGGCATGACACGGACTCTGACTTGACCATATTAGAATTCCATTTTACAGTATGTCACCACTGAAGTATAGGCTTCAACCTTACTGAGACCCAGTAAGTAATCTTTCTCATTATTGAGTACCCAGTATGTAGCCATCATAGAGCAGATTGGTTATTTGGCAACAGCGTATCTAAATGACGCTGGAACTCCTTGCTGGAACCTGTAAGAATCCCCTTTCCAGTCTGGCTCTTGCCACCATTCTAGGCTTATTGGTCCCCTCTAGGGCCCCAAGCCATCCAATCTCAGCTTGACAAGAACAGGTTTGGAAGAGACTCTAGTTAGAATACCCAGACAGTCATTCTTGAAGACTTACCCAGAACAAAATTCTATAGGAAATAAATCTTCCACTGCCTCTCTCTCTGTTTCTATGCCTTACCTCAAGCTAGAGAAACACAAATTAAAAACAAAAACGCAGCAAATATCATGACCTATACTTTATCAACCACGCAACTATCTTCTTAGAGATCTTAGATCACAAGGTGTGTGTATATTATATTTGACACTTGTTGTCAAACTGACTTCTAGAAAGGTTTTATCCTGCCAACGGTGGGTGAATGGGAACACACATTTCTTAATTCCAAAATAGTCTTGAGATTTTCAGTCTTTTTCACATTGACAAGTCTGAAGAACAAAAGATGGCAGATTAACGTGGTTTTATTTGTATGAATGAGGTTAAACATCTTGTGATGGACTTTCACCTATCCAATATCTAAAACAATTTCTAATTGGAGGGGACACCAATTTATGCAGGACAACTCAAGCTCCCCTTGTGAAAACTGAGAAGGAGATGAGAAACAGGCATTTCCCTTCCCACCCGCTAAAAGTCAAAGCGCAGGAAGATGGCCTAAGAAACACCAACCAGATGCTCCTGCTGGACCTCAGGTCTGGAAGGATTGATATAAGGTTAGCTGGAGATAATGAAGTGAATTAATCAATCTATTGGCTATATATTCAGCAGTGTGACAGTACAATGGTATATAGTGCTACATGTGGTAGCAGCAAGTGTCCAACTGGCTACTTTGTGGCAAGTTCTTGCAGGTGTCTGCCTCCCTGGTTTACTGCCCAAGCCTGTTTCTCCAGCTCTCTTTATTCTGTGGCCTAACCTGATAGGCTTCCTGTAAATTCCTTTTTTGGGAAAACTAACTAGTGTCAGTTTCTATTGTTTGCAAACAAGAAAATGACTGGTAATACTTTTTGTATCAGCAATTTGTATTTTTACCGGTATAATTTACCTCCGACATCGTTTGCCAATTTTTCTTTTTGTTGTATTCCTTTTATAAATGTTGGCTCATAAAAGTTTTGCATATGAAGTATATTATTTCTTGGTCATTGTCATTTCATTTTGGTTACCTTTCAACTATGTTTACAGTGTTTTCATATCATATAGAGAATTTTAATTATGAATCAAATGGATCAGTCTTTTTCATAAAGTTTTCTGATTTTTTTACATGCTTAGACAAATAGCCTTCCCTACTCCTAGATCATAAGAATACTCACCCACATTTTCCTTTAATGCTGTTACGGGAGTTTTCTCATTACTTTCAATATTGTCTCCATCTGGAATTTATTTTGGTGTGAGAAATGAGGTAGCGATCTTGCCTGTTCCCCATCCGATAGAGTGAGCCAATTGTCTCGGCACCATTTTCTAAATAATCTGACCTTTCCCCACCACTTTAAAATGGCATTTTTATCACTTATAAAATTCCACGTAGTACATTTAAACTTTCAAAAATACTGTACTATGTTATTGATGTGTCTCTATATCCCAGGGTAATATAGGTTTAGAATACACTGGAATGCTTCCTAGGGCAATGCCTTGTAGATTTTCTTAGCTGTTGGTTAGTTTGTCCTGTTGGTTTGGTTAATTTAAATAAATTAATGTAGGGGAAATTGACATCATCATCACAATATTAATCTTATCTAAGAATAAAGTATGTTTTTAAAAAATTATACAAGGGCTTTTTATGTCCATCAGAGCACCATAATTCCCTTCCTCTTTATTACTGCTATGAGTGGTGTTATTACGAACTTTATGACCGCCCTGGATTATGCCATTATATTTTCTGTTGTTTCTCTATGGGACAAAATTACTTTTGTAACCACCCACTTTGAAAAATATTCGTTCTTTCTCATAATTTTCAGTTGATTCTCTTGGGTTCTTTAAGCATTTATATCAATGCACAAGATGATAACCTTGCCTCTTCCGCTACAATTGTTTCTTTCCTCCTGTCTAATTGCACTTCCAGAATTCTGTCAGTAGTAGCGATAAGACTAGGAAGGCCTGCATTGTTTCTGACATTAATAGCAATTCTTCTGGCGCTTCGCCATTAGGCATGATGCTTGCTTTTGGTTTGAGATATATATTATTTATTGCATTAAAGTGGTATCCATTTATTCCTACTTCAGAAAGGGTTATTATCAGAAATGGATCTTGAATTTTATCAGATGCCTTCTGGGCATCAAGAGAGATGAGCATTCAACCACTTTTTTTCTCCTTTGGACTCTGTACCTGTCATCAGTTCTTGTTTGCAAACAACATAAACTACTTTAACTAACATCAGCAGAAAAGGAGTTCATTAGGAGAACATAGACAGCTCACAGAACTGTCAGAAAAACTTCCGAATCGGCCTTGGGAAATCAAGGAAAACAGTACATAGCCAAGCCCCTGTTGTAGAAAATGCTGCTTAAGATGTCATTGTTGGCACCATTGGCACAGCTGGCATCACTGCCAGACAGTGATAGTCAGTCACACGGCATGGCTCTTGGTTCTGTACCAGCCACTACGTATGATCTTAAATAGTTTCTAATTGTCTTTGAACTTTTGCCAATACACCTTCCACATTCTAAGCTCAAAGTGGAAGCACACATCTGGTTGGGCTAGGCCCTGAGTGTGGTCACTGGCACCTGGGAAGCAGGGAGAGGACTGTCATCTCCCATCAGCTTCTATTGTAGGAGAGGTGTCTTCCATTTATCTTAAAATTCTTCCCAAAGGGAAGATTATTCAATGCTGGACAGCCAAAATTAACAGATGTCCACTACAACCTATTCATGAGGGGTGTCATCTCAATAGTATGAAATGTGTTGCTTGATCTATTTGGTAACATGTCATATAGAATTTTAGATCCACATTCATAAGAAAGTCAGCTTGGAGTGTATATATGTGCATGTACATGGGTGAGCACACCATCCTTGTCAGATTTCAGTTTTACCAGCTTTTTAAAAAACAACTATGAGCTGGGCAAGGTAGTTCATGCCTGTAATCCTAGCACGCTGGGAGGCCAAGGTGGAAGGATCACTTGAGCACAGGAATTTGAGACCAGCCTGAGCAGGAGACCCCATCTCTATTAAAAACAGAAAAATTAGTTGGGCTTTGTAGCAGGTGCCTGTAGTCCCCACTACTCAGGAGGCTGAGGCAGGATGTGTCCCCTGTTCTTGGCTGGTAACTGCTGGGCATGGGAGTATAGAAGTCAGCTTCCTTGCCTGTAATCAAGGCAACTTCTGAGCCCCCTGCAAGATTACAGGATTCAGCTGAGGGTACTTTTTCTTTTCTTTTCTTTTTTTTTTT
>NW_003852491.1:1342815-1344368 GCF_000181295.1 Otolemur garnettii
TTTTTTTTTTTTTTGAGACAGAGCCTCAAGCTATCCCCCTGGGTAGAGTGCTGTGGTATCACAGCTCACAGCAACCTTCAACTCCTGGGTTCAAGTGAGTCTCCTGCCTCTGCCTCCCAAGTAGCTGTGCCCACCACAGGTGCCCACCACAACACCTGGCTATTTTTTGGTTGCAGCCGTCGTTGTTTGGCGGGCCCAGGCTGGATTTGAACCCGCCATCTCAGGTGTATGTGGCTGGCGCCTTAGCCATTTGAGCCACAGGTGCCGAGCCAGAGAGTACTTTTTCTAAGACTTTGTCCCACTTTCCAACCTTGCTTGACTTCTTCCTTTTTCTTGATCTTTTTTCCCTCAGTCCTTACCAGTTTCCCCTGAGATCACTTCCTTAATAAATCACTTGCACATGAATTCTTATCTCAGAGTCTGGATAACTGGTAGAAGATAAAAGATGATTCAACTTGGTCTCTGCCCTTAAAGAATGACATGCCATCTTGTAAATCACACTGTAACACCTGGGCATTGTAACTGAGAGAGAAATGAAATCCTGTGAGAATACAGAAGATGAGAGGAATAACTCAGTTCGGAGGTATTATGGTCTGAATACTTGTGTTCTCCCCGCATTCATATGTTGAAATTCTAACCCTCAAGGTGATGACATTAAGAGGTGGGGCCTTTGGGAGGTAATTAGGTCAGTGGGATTACTGCCCTCATAAAAAGCCCTCTTGCTTCTTTTACCATTAAGGATGCTGCAGGAAGGCCCTCCCCTGTGAACCAGAAAACAGGGTCTCAGACATCAAATCTGCCAGCACCTTGATCTTGGACTTTCTAGCCCCCAGAGCTGTAAAAAGTAAATTTCTTTTTTTTGCTGTGTTTGGCCAGTGCTGGGTTTGAACCCTCCACCTCTGGTATATGGGGCCAGCACCCTACTCTTTTGAGCCATAGGCACCGCCCTACTGAATATAAATTTCTGTTATTTATATGCTTCTTAGTTTATGGTATTTTGTTATATCAGCCCAATGGACTTATTATTTTTTTTTGAGACAGAGTCTCACTATGTCACCCTCAGTAGAGTGCTATGCCATCACAGCTCACAGCACCTCAAATTCTTAGGCTTAAGTGATTCTCTTGCCTCAGCCTCCCAAGTGGCTGGGACTACAGACACCTACCACAACACCCAGCTACTTTTGTTGTTGTTGTTATTTGGCAGTCCTGGGCTGGGTTTGAACCTGCCAGTCCTGGTGTATGTGGCTGGTGCCCTAGCCACTGAGCTACAGGCACCAAGCCAGCCCAATGGACTTAGATGAGAGGAAAAAGTAACACTTCATTTAGGAAGTGTTAGTCAAGCTGGGTTTTGAAGGATAAATAGGAGTTTAACAGATAGAAAATGTGTTAATAGGCTTGGCGCCTGTGGCTCAAGTGGCTAAGGCGCCAGCCACATACACCTAAGGTGGTGAGTTCGAATCCAGCCCGGGCGCACCAAACAACAATGATGGCTGCAACCAAAAAAAATAGCCAGGCATTGTGGTGGGTGCCTGTGGTCCCAGCTACTTGGGAGG
>NW_003852491.1:1344468-1352478 GCF_000181295.1 Otolemur garnettii
AAAAAAAAAAAAAGAAAATATGTTAATAGTTGGTAGATGGGGTGTTACGAGCAGAGATCACGTGGACAAAAACTTATAATTACAAATAATATGCTGTTCCTATGTGTTAGGAACTCAAAATGTAATGAATGAACTTGGAAAACCAAACAGGTCACAGGGATAAATAAGAGTTAGAATAAACAAGAAGCTATTGTTCTTGCCTGAGAATGGAGCTGAGTCTGGAAGACAGAAAATGAACTTTCTAGTAGATAAGGGAGTAAGGGGACCTCAAGAAGAGACATATATGTCACATATATGACACAGAGACATGAGAAGGTTTGGTGTGTTAAGGAAGTATGAGGAGTTCAAGGTGGATCTACAGACTCAGATACTAAGAAAAGCATGCCCTTTTCATTAATTTCTTTTAAAGGGGAAACTCTCCAGGTGGTGCTAACAGGTTTTGCAACCTTCTCCAACACTTACCAACATCCTTCCTTCTCTCCTTACACACAAACAGAGCAAGCCTCAAGTTCAGAGCCTTCAGGAGGAAACGGCATGGTAGCAGTTTGTATTTTTGAGAATCTTGCCACTCCCTCATTGATAGGTAGAATGTAAAACCCCTCTCTTTCAAATCTTGGTGAACTTTTGTGACGGCCTCAACTAAAAGAATTTGGTGGAATTGAGATTGTGTGACTTTTGAGGCCAGATCATAATAGGTCATATATGCTTTCCATTTGGTTGTCTCTCTCTCTCAAGATGTTCACCTTTGGAAGCCAGCTGCCTTCCTGGGAGGGAACCTAGGATACACTGAGAAACCCATATGGAAAAGGACCAAACCAAGCCCTTAGTCCCGGCTGAGCTCCAGCTGACACCTGGCACCAGCTTGCCTGGTGGAGGCCATGTGAGTGAGTAATCTTGGAGGGGGATCCTTCAACTCACAGTCCATTTGCTCCAGTGATGCCACCTAGTGCAGAGACAGCCCTCCTTGCCAAGCCCTATAGGATTAGTGGGCAAAATGGATTATTGTGTTGTTTTAACCCATTAAGTACTAGGGGTCTTTTGTTACTTAGGATAGCCAGATAGATTTAATTACATCATTTTATTTTCTTCTGTTTATTTTTACATTTGCCCTCTATTCATAGCAATACCCATCCCCCACTTGCAGCAATGATGTGAAGTTTTCTTTGAAAATACATCTCCATGAGAGTGAGCTAAACTCTGGGGCTCACTTTCAAATAACAAAGTACAGAAAGAGGAAAATAATGACCTTACAAGGGAAAAATCTGGCAGACATGATCTACACCAAGAAATCAAGATTAACATTCATTGTGATAAGTCAAGTTGATGTCAAGTTTCTCCTGCTGGGATGTGATGAAGACGGCACTTCACCTCTGCGGTGTGCTCCGCCCAGACCCCAAATCCCAGTCAAATGATGAGGAAAAATATCAGACAAACCTAAATTTAGGGCTATTCTACAGCATTACCTGCTGAGGTCAGAAAAAAGAACCTGAGAAAGTATCACTGATCAGATTAGACTAAAAATATATGAGGAATAAATGCAACGTAGTATCCAAGTCTGGATCCCGGAACAGAAATCTGATGAAGCAGGTTTTCATCATAAAATCTGGAGAATCTCATAGTGTTAGACTGATGGTAATTTCTTAGTTTAGTAACTGTACTGTGGTATTGTGGTTATGTGAAATGTTAACGTTAGGGACATTGGGTGAAGGATAAACCAGAACGCTCTGTATTGTCTTTGCAACTCTTCTGTAAATCTAAAATTATTCCAACTTTAAAAGTTTGTTAAAAAATACATTTAACTTGGAAGGCTGAGGCCAGAGAATCACCTGAGCCCATGAGTTTGAGATTATAGTGCATTATGATTGGACCTGTGAATAGCCACTGTACTCCAGTCTGGGCAACATAGTGAGACCCCATCTCTAAAAAGATAAAATATATGTAAGTTTAAAAAACAAAGAGGTAGGTCGGGCACAGCAGCTCATGCCTAAGACTGAGCAAGAGTGAAATCCTGTCTCTACTAAAAAATAGAAAAACTAGCCTGGCATTGTGGGAGATGCCTGTAGTCCCCACTACTTGGGAGGCTGAGGCAAGAGGATCACTTGAGCACCATAGTTTGAGGTTGCTGTGAACTATGATGCCACAGCACTCTAGCCTGGAGTAACAGAGTGAGACTCCGTCTCAAAATAAAAAAAGGAGAAGGTAAATTTAAAAAATAATATTGAGTAATCATAACATGAACTTTGTAAAGATGACATGAGACAGATTGAGGAAATGATGACTCCTCTAAGGGAGTGGTCACATCTGGGCACTTTGAAAGGCAAGTGATGTGCTTATTTGGTACCAGGAGCACATAGTGAGCTCTCAGCCTCTAGGACTCTGAGATCAGAAAGGAGGGGAAATTAGATGATTATTACTCAGAGAGCAGGTTCTTAAGGGAATCCTAAGACCATCTTAGAAGGAGTCAGAGACAGTGGAACAGAGGCCCTGGCCCTGCCTAAGAAGCCTTCCAGAGACTTGGGGGAGTAAGGCGCTCAAGTAACACCATAATTCAGTGGAAAGAAAAAAAAATCCTTTAATTTATTTTTGGGTTTTTTTGGCCAAAAATAAGAGAATCATGAGATTCATTCCAGTGTGTGTTTTAAAAATATCAGAGTGTTTACTCTGTGATAAGCACATGTTTAAGTGCTGGGGATGTAGCAGTGAAAATACAAAGTGTTTTCCATTCTAGTTGGAGATAACAGAAAGTAAGCAAATAAACAAATACTGTATGCAATATAATTTCAGCTACTGCTGATTGCTTTGCAGAAAAATAAAACCAAGTAAGGAGCTAGGGAATGGTGTGAGAAAGACTAGTTTATGCAGAGTGTTGAAGACAGTCTCTTCAAGGAGGAATATTTGAACAGAGAACTGAATGGGGTGAAGGAACAAGCAGCCATGGAAATCTGGGGGTGACCACCCCAGACAGAAGCAAGAGGAAGGACAAGAGCCCTGAGATGGGAGTGACTTGGGCATGTCCCAGAAAGAGTACAATCAGAGTGGCTGGGGTGAATTGAGCAAAGCAGTGAGGGAGAAATGCAAGTTCTCCACCACACAAAGAGGAACAATGTGCTCTTATTTTGTTACAAAATAGATTAAGCAAATGCCAGAAGATAGTTGCCAGCCACAAGAGATGAGCTTCAGTGCTTTCTTGAGGTAGAGGCAGCCCTTGTAAACCAGCCCTGGCTAACAGTAATGCTAAAATCTCCGCCTAGTGGAGAATTATAATATCATCAACATAACATGGGTTGTATGAAGGCCCGTGATGATTGTACTGGGCATGCTTGATTTGTTTTGATGACAACATGTAAATGCTCTACATCACTTACTGGGAAGAGATTTAAGGCAACATCACAGGTAGGCAGTGAAGCTCTTACTCTCTGAAGAATTTCTCCCACCCAGGAGTGAGTGCCCAGAGGGTTCCTGTCCTGCCCCCAAGTGAGCACCCTTGTCAGTAACCTCTAATATACTCATCCTCATCCCCAAGCTGGACTTGTGTTGAGTCATTCTTTGGTTTCTCAGCTCCATCTCAGTCTAGAGAACTTTTTTTTTCTATATTGTCCCAAGAGTTTCCTAAAGCAAGCAGAAAAATGGCCAAAGATGAAGTGGAGGAGATGGGAATGGGGTCAGATAATGTAGGACCTAATAGTCTTGACAAGGAGTGCTAAAGATTAAAATCTGGGCAAAAATGTAGAAGATGCCCTCAGTTGTAATTTGGATATGATGCACTAAGTAATGTATAATTGTCTGAATGATTTGGAACTCTGGAAATGAAATTTGAAGATAGAAGGATTTCTTAGAAAAATAGTACAAGTTAAACATACCAATTTTCCTCTTTTCCACATCACAATTTTAGTGAAATGAGAGTAAATGAATAAAAAAAATAGATCCACAACAGAGAGATCAGAAGAGGAAAAACCAGTTGATGAGAGATCATGTAAGTTAAATTTTCATCAGGGAAACAGAAACCAGCCCATGTATTTCAAGTAGGAAAGATTTGAATATGGGGAAGTACAATCTCACTCTTCCATTGGAAAGCTGACGGTACCAAGGGCAGGCAATCCACTGCCACCAATCTCAGACAGTAGCTCTGCAATGAGTGAAACTCAGGAGCTCCCCTGGAAACTTAAGGGCTCGGCTGGGGCTCAGGTAAGGGTAGTGAGGCAGTCAACTAGGATGCACATTTTAAGAGGGCATCAAAGAATATATATATTTATATATATATATTTTACAGTTTAATGTATTTTAATAGCAAACTTACAGGAACAGCACAGAAGACAGACAACATTAAAAACATGTACTTGCATGTAGGACAACTCAGTTAGAAAAGTATAGTGAATGGATAGAATCTACTGTATGATAAAAATGCTACAAACACCATTTAGTTGCTGTCAATAAGAAATTTACTTGTTTTAAAAAAAAATCCAAATGCTGGCATTGTCCAGAAAAAATTAACAGGTTTATTTATAATTGTTATAAAGTTGAACTGCTGAAACTTGTTCACTGAAACATTTTGACTCGCTTTAATGCTGCACATCCCTGCATTTTATATTAAAAATTCACACACAAATGAAAATGGAAAAACTGCCAATACCTGATTTCTGTTCCCTATTTTTCTAGTCGCAATCATATTCTTAAGTATCTTTTGACCCCACGGGGGGAAAAAAAATCTAACATTCAGAACTACCAATAACAGGAAGAAGAGAATTTTTTTTTTTGATAATGAAATGTTTTCCCATCATAGCAGACTCTTAAGCACGTTCTCCACGTATGTGGCGCGCTAGCTGGATGTCTTTTGGCATAATTGTTACATGTTTGGCATGGATGGCACACAAGTTGGTGTCTTCAAAAAGGCCAACCAGATAGGCCTCACTTGCCTCCTGCAAAGCACCAATAGCTGCACTCTGGAAGCGCAGATCTGTCTTAAAGTCCTGAGCAATTTCTCACACCAGACTCTGGAAAGGAAGTTTGCGAATCAGAAGTTCAGTGGACTTCTGATAACGTCTTATTTCACGGAGTGCCACAGTACCAGGCCTGTAGCAATGAGGTTTCTTCACCCCTCCAGTAGAGGGCGCACTCTTGCGAGCGGCTTTTGTAGCTGGTTGCTTCCTGGGTGCTTTACCACAGGTGGATTTGGCAATCTGCTTTGTACGAGCCATGGTATAAAGACCTCCTTACTTACCCCCTTCTTCGGCTGGAGCTCGGCGAGCTAGAGGCGGCCCTGGCGTTAGACAGCGATGGCGGCCCAAAGAATATTTTAATGCAATGTATTTTCAAATGTTTTGTGGTTTTTGTTTTTTTTCGAGACAGCATCTCACTCTCTTACCTGGGCTAGAGTTCCATGGCCTTAGCCTAATTCACAACAATCTCAAACTCCTGGGCTCAAGTCATCCTCCTGCCTCAGCCTCCCAAGTAGCTGAGGCTACAGGCGCCCACCACCAAGCTCAGCTAATTTTTCTATTTTTAGTAGAGACAGGGGTCTCACTCTTGCTGAGGCTGGTCTCAAACTCCTGATCTCAAGTGATCTTCTTATCTTGGCCTCCCAGAGTGTTAGGATTACAGGCATGAGCCACTGCGCCTGGCCAGATTTATTTAATTTTAATCGACAAATAATTGGGTATATTTATGGGGTGCAATGCGATGTTTTGACCTATGTACACATTGTAGAAAGATTCAGTCAAGCTCATTGACAGTTTAATGTGGTATTTTTCAAAATCAAACTTAAAGCAAACAAAATCCATGATGAACAAAATGACAAAATATTAAATGAAAACAAAATTCAACCCTGTGCTTGCACAGCCTGGCCTTACTCATCTCTCCCCAATTCCAACTAGGCTCAAGAGCTCTGGGAGAACTGACTTAGAGTGTTTTTTAGCAGCTGCCCACAGCACTAAAATGGGTCATTTGCAGCATTTGGAAGCTAATGAGAACCTCAGGTCTGTTGTCTATTCATTCGTCTGCCCATAACTGCTGCCAAAGAACAACAGCTTCCTCTCATTTATTTTCCAAATCTTTTTGAGTACCTCACATTGGCCAACTCGAAGAAAGAGATTCTTGGAAATGTAATTCTAGGCTTCCTCCCTGTGATGCAGAGGAAACAACAGAAGAGGAGAGTGATGCCATGAAGTCCCGAACAGACAATCCAGCAGAGAGATGTCGAGAAGATTCAAAAGCTGGAAATTGGCTCAAGATCTTCGTAGGAGTGAAAAATATCAAATACGTGCATAGAGGAAAATGTCAACAGCAAACCTTTGTAGGAGCTCTGAAAAATCAGTGTTACGGTCTGAATTGCGTTCCTCCCAAATTCACATGCTGAAGTCCTAACCCCCTAGTACCTCAGAATGTGATTGTATTTGGAAATCGAGTTTTTAAAGAGGTAGTTAAGGTTAAATGAGGTCATTGGGGTGGGCTGTAATCCTGAATGACTGGTGTCCTTCTGGGAAGAGGAGATTAGGACACAGCGGTGCACAGAGAGAAGGCAAGGAAAAAGCCTCCTAAGACACCAACCTTGCCAACACCTTCACCTCAGACTTACATCAGAGGCAGCCAAAGAGAGGAGTAAGGCTTAAATGAGTGGCCCAGCTGGAAGTCTATAGACTCAACCCTTAAGCAGGAAGGGTAGCAAAGACATTGAACTAAAGAGGCTCCAAGTTCAGAGAAACAGGCCTGGTGAAGAGCAGGGAAGAAAAACTATTCTGAAAACTGGGGAACCAGGTAAAAGATTGCAACCTAAAGATTCGAGACATTAGCCCTGACCTAACCCACTTTTGCCATGGGGTCCCAGACTGCTCTAATAGTAGCAGCCAGCAGGAAATTCGCATTCTTTCCTAGAGAGACAGGGCTCTGAAAAGATCAGCACACAGTGACATCTGGGGATCTGACACAAATGGCCGCCTTCCTTCTGAAAGTCTTATAATGAGGTCCTCTGAATTGAAAAGCCCCACCTCCTACCCACAGCTTTTCAGGACCTCGTTATTACAGATAAACAGTCACCTCAGGCTCGTCAGACATTTAAGAAAAGCTCCCAACTTTGGAAGACAGGCAAAAGGAGCAATCAGGAAAAAGAAGAAAAAAAAAGGGGGGGAGAAGAAAATTGGAAGGAAATTGAAATAAAGCAGAGAGCTAAACTAAGAACATAAGTTGTTTTTGCAAATGAAAGATTTGATAGAAGATACTTAAAATTGAACAGAAGAGTTGGAAGGTGACGTTGCAGGAATCTCCTAGAAAGCAGAATGAAAGAGAAAAGATAATAAAATTAGAGAATTAGTTCCTGGAAGTTGACAGGAGTTTATAAAAGGAGCAACAATTTTACACCAAGAAATAACAGAACAAAATATCCAAAACTGAAGAACATGAAGGTACAGATGTAAAGCACCCAATATAAGGTATTTTTAAAAGATTCATGCTGAGGCACAGAACTGGAACATTTTAGAACACCAAAACCAAAAAATCTTTAAAATGTCCATTGTTGGGCGGTGCCTGTAGCTCAAAGGAGTAGGGTGCCAGCCCTATGTGCCAGAGGTGGCAGGTTCAAACCCAACCCCGGCCAAAAATTGCAAAAAAAAAAAAGTAAAATGTCCATTGTGAAAAAGCAGGCCGCGGACTCGCATAAAAAAGTGGTAATCAGGAAAAAAAAAAAAAAAAGACAATCAAAATCTCATCAGACTTTCAAAAGCAACACAAGAAGCTAAACTCAATGAAGTAAGTCCTTCCAAATAAAGAGGAAATATTTTTTTCCCTTGAGTCATACCCATGACTTCTTAAGAAGCTATTAAAAAAATGTAGTCAACCTGGGTGGTGCCTGTGGCTTGAAAGTGTAGGGCGCCAGCCCTATGGGCCAGAGGTGGTGGGTTCAGGCCTGGCTCAGGCCAAAAACTGTAAAAAAAAAAAAAAAAAAAAGTAGTCAACCAAAATACATCCAACATGAGAATCAGGGTGCTGAAAACTCAACAGAAAGAGGTCAAAGAAAATTTC
>NW_003852491.1:1352498-1401931 GCF_000181295.1 Otolemur garnettii
ATCCAACATGAGAATCAGGGTGCTGAAAACTCAACAGAAAGAGGTCAAAGAAAATTTCAGAATGCTTAGGGAATGTCTAATTCAGACAGAATAAGGCCAAAAACTGTAAAAAAAAAAAAAAAAAAAAAGTAGTCAACCAAAATACATCCAACATGAGAATCAGGGTGCTGAAAACTCAACAGAAAGAGGTCAAAGAAAATTTCAGAATGCTTAGGGAATGTCTAATTCAGACAGAATAAGATTGCAGGAGGCTCTAGAAGAGATGTGTCTGTCTAAGAAGGTAGGAAGAGAAACTTGATGTGTCTTAACCGCAGGAAGGAAATATGTTTAGCAGACTTTTGCCATTCTGTTGTTGGAGTTTAGAAGGAATTAGAGACAGTAACAGAGAAAACTAAGCAAACACACAAAAACAAGAAGCCATAGTTCCAAGGAAAACATAGAAGTTGACCAAAAGAGGAAATGTAATCATAGTACATGACACAAATCAGTATGGAATAATACTTACACAGTCATAATAACCTAGAATATTAAATAAAAATTGTACCTTCACTATATTGAGGGTGGTAAAGTAAGTGGTACCAAATCCTTTTCTACACGGTGGCTGTTATTACTCATTTCCCACCTAATAGCTACTCTCCCCCTGTGATTTACCACTAGAACTCTGGTTTCACTGGGAAGGTAAATGTAATCTAGCTTTAAAATCCCATTTTCATCTTCCTTGCACCGAGGAGTAATCAGACATAGTTCTAACAACTGAAATGGGACAGAGGTCTCAAGCAATTTCTGGGAAAGTTTAGTTTCCTGATTTTGATGCTATTCCTTCTACCTTTCCACCTCTTGCTTCTTCCTCTCAGGAAAGGAGATTCCAGGCCCGGGGACGCAGCCACCGTCTTGTGACCCTGAGGATGAAACCCACATGTTAAGGATGGAGGAGCCCAGAGAAAACAGGAGACTAATTCTTGATCCCAACCTTGACCGGCTTTACTGACGTCAGGGTACTCATAACACACAAATAGAATATTAAATTGAAAATAAAATTATTTACAGCAATACCAAAATTCATTAAATACCTAGGAATAAATCTAACAAGAAACGTGTAAGACCTTCAACACTGAAAACTGTAAAACATTGCTGACAGAAATTAAGAAACTCTAAATACATAAAGAGATATACCATGTTCATGGTTAGAATACTCAATATTGTAAAGATGTCAGTTTCCACAAAATTCATCCATAGACCCCGCACATTCTTTATCAAAATTGCAGCAAGCTTCTTTTTGCTATAATTTTTGCTATAATCTGACAAGCTAATTATAAACTTTATGAGGGCACGCAAAAGATCTAGAATAACCAAAATATCTTGAATAATAGGGACTTACACTACCAGAGATCAAGACTTCATATAAAGAACTTATTCTTACTACTTTGTTGATGTCTGCTCTTTTTTATTTCCTTCATTCTCCTTTCAGTATAATTTGCTATTCTTGTTCCAGCTTGAGATGTAAGCTTAGATCATTGATTTTCAAATGTTTTCAATTTAACAGTTTATTTTGAAATAATCATACTCACAGGAAGTTACAAAACTAGAGCGTAGAATTTCTTGAGCTTTTGCTCAGCTTCTACTTATGATGACATATAACTAAGGTACCAGTCAAAACTAGAAATTTGACATTGTCGATTACAGACCTTATTTTGTTTTCACCAGTTTTAACACGTACTCATTCGCGTTTGTGGGGGGGGGGGTCTATGCAATTCAAACCCGTGCATAGATTCATATAAACATTCTACAATCAAGATACAGTACTATCTGTCACAACAAAGGAATTCCCTCCTGCCGTATTCCCACCTACCCATGTTTACTGCCACCCCATCCCTTAGCAACCACCTACCTGTTCTTCATCTCTACAGTTTTGTCAATTTGAGAATATTTTATAAATTTCATATGGTACGTAATCTTTTGAAATTGGCTCTTTCTTTTCACTAAACTAATGCACCTGAGATCCATTCAAATCATTGCATGTATCAATACTTTGTTCTTTCTTATTGCTGAGTAATATTCCACTAAAGGTCATTCGGGTTACTCCCAGCTGGGGGCTACTAAAATAATGTTGTTATGAACATGGGTGTACAGATATTTGCCTGAACATAAGTTTCCATTGTTCTTAGGAATATGCCCAAGAACTCTATTGCCGGGGTTTGTGATAAGTGCATGCTTACTTTTATAAGAACTGCCAAACTACTTTCCAGAGTTGCTGTACCCTGTTACATTCCCAAAAGCAATGTATGAGAATGTATGAGAAATATAGTTTCCCTGCATCTTTGCCAGGAAACATGCTTTTTAAATATATACATTATATCTTTAAATCAATTTCCACCTGAGCATGACTTTGGTCACATCCTCTGGACTTAGTTGTGTAAGTCACAATTAATCAGGGCTCATAATAGTCAGAGCTGAATGTAATCTTAATTAATTGTACCTTGTACAACCCCAGGGAAGCACCGGTAACACCATGATCTAGTGTTTGGGAAAATAAAATTTGAAGGCTTCAATTAAGTATCTTGAATTCAGTTAGGGGCAGAAAATTGAATTGAGATGGTATTGAAAAAACCTGGAATCTCTTCAAAAAGTTCTTTTCACCTAATTCTTTTTTTTTTTTTTTTTGAGACAGAGCCTCAAGCTGTGCCCCTGGATAGAGTGCTCTGGCATCACAGCTCACAGCAACCTCCAACTCCTGTGCTCAAGCGAGTCTCCTGCCTCTGCCTCCCAAGTAGCTGGGACCACAGGCGCCCGCCACAACGCCCGGCTATTTTTTGGTTGCAGCCATCATCGTTGTTTGGCGGGTTCAGACTGGATTCGAACCTGCCACCTTAGGTGTATGTGGCTGGCGCCTTAGCCACTTGAGCCACAGGCACCGAGCCTAATTCTTCTGAAATTTACACCACATTTTCATAAAAACTTGCTGGTTACGTGAGGTAAGGAAATATAGGGATCAACAGGTGTTGTAAATACTTTGTGGCTATTAAAAGGAATAAGATATCTTTTTATGGATTTATAGGGAAAGGTTGCCGTAATTTGCAGTTCTGTGGGGAAAAAATAGGTTGCAGAAAAACATAAGTCAATTTGGGTCCTATATGCAGTTTTCTTTTGTTTTATATAACAATTTCTAAGTCTGAAAGAATATACAAAACTGTTAATAATGAGGTGGGATTTAGGGGCTGCAGGAAGTGGTAATTAGGCAAGATTTTCATTCTTTTCTGTATTGCTTAACGTTTTTGCGATGCTTAATATTATCAAACAAAATTTGAGTACATTTAAAATCTTTTAAAAATACAGTAGAAGAAACATTAATAGTTTTTCAAATAGCAAAACTCCCTCCTAATAATCTAAATTAACTGTTTGCTAAGAAATACTTTAAAACGTTGTAAATATTGATCAGTTGTGGCGTAAGCTATTGACCAAACCATGGAGCAACAGATAATCACCTTCCTCAGTAGATGAATAATAAACCTGGAGAGTTGGGCCCAGTGATTCATGCCTGTAACCCTGGCACTCTGGCGGCCAAGGCAGGTAAATTACTAGAGCTCAGGAGTTTGAGACCAACCTGAGCAAGAGCAAGACTTCATCTCTACTAAAAATAGAAAAATTAGCCGGGCATTGTGTCAGGCACCTATAGTCCCAGATACTCTGGAGGCTGCAGCAGGAGGATCAGTGAGCCCAGGAGTTTGAGGTTGCTGTGAGCTATTAAGCCACAGCCCTCTAACCAGCATGACAGAGTAAGACTCTGTCTCAAACAAACCCAAAAAATGAAAAACAAATAAACAAAAACCTGGAAATACACATATTACATTAAGTGTCAGTGATATTACACACGTTACACATATTTTATACATCATGAATATTTACATTATACATACATATGTGTATACGTATACACATGACAATATACTGCTATTTTTATTTTCTAAACTTTTCATTATGACGTTTTTCAAGCATACAAAAAAGCTGAAAGAATAGCATACTGAAAATCCATTCTTTTTTTATCAATACAAACAGACGCAGCTTAAATTTAGTGAATGTCAGTTTGCATTGTTTTTTTCCTCCAGGGCCTGAATTTTCTAATCTATGTTCTCAATCTGACTACTGGCTTATTCTCTGTTAGAAAAGCTGGATTTTATTAATGTTTTCTCTAGCAATTTCCCACCTTTATCAATTTTCTTAAGTCCAAGGAGTCTGCAAGTGCAAGGTCAGCTACATAATTTGTAGAACCTGGTGAAAATGAAAATGCAGAGCTCCTTGTTCAAAAATTACTAAAAATTTCAAGACAGCAAAGCACTAAATCAAACATAAGTTCCTTCCAAGCATGAGCCCTTGGGCAACTGTACAAGTCACATACCCATTAAGCTGGCCCTGTGTGTATCATTTATACTCAAGTTCTAGCCCTCATGGAATATATAAATTGCAGTATAACTATCTCTGACTAGTCTATTCAGCCCTGCAGCCTGCCCTTCCATTGTCTGAGACAACCTTTTTCTCCTTGGGCAAACTCTTCTTGACATAGGGGAGAGAACCATCACCCAAACTAAAATGGATTCTATTACTTTACTCCCTCGTTGACTTATAAAATATATGTTGAGCTCCTATTGTGTGCCAACTACTGTTCTTTACACTACAGATAGAGCAGTGAACAGAAACCAAAGTACCTGCTGTCAAGGAGCTTCCACTCTAATGGGGAAAGACAGGCAACAGGCAAATAATAGATATAGTATGTCAGATGAAAATTGGTGCCATAGAGAATAGAAAGCAGGAAAGAGAAACAGAATGAAGGGGGTGAAATTTTAAATAGAGTGGTCATGAAAGACTTGCTGGGAAGATGACTTTGGGGCAAAGATCTGAAAGAGGTGGAACAAGGAGTTAGGCAAAAATGAGGAGGAAGAGCCCTCTAAGCAGAGGGGAGCCAGATGCAAAGACCTTGAGATGGGAACATGCCTGGATGTGTTTGAGAAATTGCAAAGGGGCCAGAGGGGATGGAAGGGAATAAATGAGCAACCAATATATCTCAGTTTAGAGTGGTAACTGGTTTAGTGGCACTAAATCATGTTGGGCCCCAAATAGGCCATATGATAAACCATAAAACAAGCCCAGATAAATTTAAAAGGATTGAAATCACACAATGTATGTATCCTGGCACAATTGAGTGGAATTAGAAATCAGCAAACAGAAGGAAACTTGGGAAATTCACAAACGTGGAAATTAAACAAGATACTGAATTTACATTGTCTCAAAGAAGAAATCATGAAGGAAATTAGAAAACACTTTGAGATAAGTGAAAATGACACCATGTATAAAAATTATGGGACCATAATAATATGGTAACATATTATGGTATGGTAACATATGAGAGGGAAATTTATAGTTGTAAACATATTAAAAAAAAAAAAAGAAAGATCTCAAGACAATAATCTAATTATGCATCCTCAGATGCAAGAAAAGGAAGAGCCAATGAACTCATGTAAGGCCTCATGGGTCATTGTCAGGACTCGGTGTAAGTTTATAAACTCTGGTTATATTTTGTTTGTTCAGACCTGAGACAATTATGCTGAAATGTATATATTCCAAATTAGTTTAAAGAAAAATAAAAAATAGAGTCAATGCTCATGCACAGATTTCAAATTTGCCTACTCTCTAAAATACATGTGTAACTCTATAATCAGTACCACGTCCCTTTTCAGACACTCACAGAGCAGCAGAAAATTTGAGTTCCTCAATGTGTTTGTTCCCAGCTGAGGTCAAATAAGGCAACACTCTGCCTTCTTGTTTCAGCTCATATGCTGTAGACAAGTGTCCTTTTTTGAAGTCTAATTAGTGCCACAGTTTTGGCAGTTTTGTGCTTTTGCTGGCAAGTTTGCTGTTTACAATGGCTCCCCAAGCAGAGTGCTGAAGTGCTCTCTAATATTCCTAAGCACAAGAAGGCTGTGATGTGCCTTACTGAGAAAATATGTGTTAGATCAGCTTTATTCAGGCATGAATTCTAATGTTTGTCTCCATGATTTCAATGCTATCAAATCAACCATATATTAAATAAGGTGACTAAGCAGAAACACAGGCAAAACAAAGTTATGTATTGATTGGCTGATGGAAATGCTGTGAGTAGAGGCTCTCGAAAATCAAATCATATATTCATAGTCACTAATTCATTGTTCATGGCAACTGTAACATAACCACCCCTAATTGAACGTACGCTTCTAGTTCTAAAGGCAATCTAACTATGATATTTCTCATCCATCCAGACTGAATAAACTGGCTGGAGGATGTCACTCTTACACCTTCATCTTTTTCACTATATTTATCCTGAAATTCTGAATGACATTTTATGGGAGATTACCATCCCCTTAGAGACCTCTTGCCTAAAAGGAGAAGTCATGACTGCGCTGTGGCTGCTGTCCACGGTGCTGATCATGTACAACCACCACCCTTCAAGCGAAGCCACATCAGAAAAACCATGAAATGCACAGGAGAGAATCTAAAGATCCTGGTCCCTCCTCCCCAGTGATCAAGGACAGTATGCAGCCCCCAAAACTAGGTTAGTGAGCATGCATGGAGAGAGAACCTTGATCCCATCTTATTGGGCCAAGATAACTGAGAGACATCATTCTAGAGTTGCAGAAATCTTGGAAATTTGGGAACAAGCTTACTTATTATCCCCACTGGGTTCCACACTTAGCCAATTCTGTGCCACAAACGCTTAAGGCAGTGGTTCTCAACCTTCCTCATGCTGTGGCCCTTTAATACAGTTCCTATGGGTCATGACCCACAGGTTGAGAACTGCTGTAAGGCTTAGTATCAGTTTAACCTGGCCTAGTGGATTAGTCTTCTAATCCACTTTAGACATCTTTAGATTTCCTCTGACTTTCTACACTTGATCTTAGCCAAAAGACCAAGAAGTGATCCCTCCTCTGACTTTCTAAAAAATTTGAGGTCTTCTGCTATTTCTTGTGACTAGCATCTGAAGACTCTGAACCCTTCCACTGATCTTTTAAGACTTAGAAGCCTTTTAGAGGAATTTTCTGAAGTTCTAAGGAGTATAAATAAATCTTAGAAAAGGCAAAGCCAAGAGAAGAGTTTTTCATTGAGACAATTATGAGTTGCTGGTGCCAATGAAGGCAAAAGTAGGGAAATTATATAAGACTAGATGTTTTTGCAACCCATGATTTACCATGATTTTGCTTTGGGAGAACCACCCATTCTGCTTTCTCAGTCTGTATGTTTTGGGTGAAAGTGATTCTACCTAGCATGTAGTCCAAACCTAAGCCAATCAATTCTTTCCATCATTCAAAACAAGGAGTTCAATTGGAAACTGAAACATTCCTCAATCAGGGCAAATAAAGTCCAATTCGGATTGTTCAGAACTATCCCTACAGTCTATGCTTGAGCCACCAGTCCTTGTGGACTCAGACTTATGTAAATGTAGGAGCTGGACTAGTGCAGCAATCTTGTGACTACACTGGATGGACAGTGATGTAAACACTGAGAAAACAGAACTGAGACTTACAGGCAGGGAAACCACGTCCTGGTGACATCTTTTGAATTCAAGTTTAAAGTGGGCCTAAATCCAAACTCCGCTATACACGAGCTAACTTTTTTCCACTAAACTTAGGCTCATTTGGGGGTTTTTTGTTTGTTTGCAGTATACACAATCCTACCTGAATTAGAAATAAGTGCTAGAAGCAGAATGTTTCAGGTGATGCATGGTAAAATGTGAAATTGGCAAGGGCCAAGCAGGTGGGGAATGGGCATGAAAACCCCTCCAACATGGCCAGGAAATTATAATTTCCACAAACCCCCATTAATATAAGTAATCTATGCATGTTTCTTGATCCTTAAAGAATTTAATAAGGGCATATTTCTTATACTAGGAAAATGATGTTAACCTTTGTCAGAAGAATATGTATTCCCCTCAGGGGAAAAAAGGTCCTAGACATTTAATGAAACCAGATTCACATTTCTCTACTATTTCAACAATAGATGCTATTGGCCCAAGCTAAGACTACACACAGAAATATTGCCCAAGTTAGTGGGGACTAGGGCTCGCTTAATAAGTAAAAATAGTTTTCTAGACTGGGTGCCGTGGCTAATGCCTGCAATCCTAACGGTCCGGGGGTCTGCAATGGGAGGATTCCTTGATGTCAGATGTTTGAGACCAGCCTGACAAAGAGCAAGACCCTGTCTTTACTTAAAAATAGAAAAAATTAGTCAGGCATTGTAGGCAGTAGCCTGTAGTCCTAGCTACTCAGGAGGCTGAGGTTGGAGAATTGCTTGAACCCAGAAGTTTGAGGTTGCCGTAAGCTAGACTGATGTTACGGCACTGAGACTGGGCAATAGAGTGAGACTCTGTCTCAAAAGGAAAAAAAAATTTTTTTAAAGAATAAAGAAGGCCAGGCATGGTGGCTCACATCTGTAAGCCTAACACTCTGAGAGGCTGAAGCAGGCAGATAGATTGAGCTCATGAGTTCGAGACCAACTTGAGCAAGAGTAAGACCCCATCTCTAAAAGAAATAGCCAGGCTTTGTTGTGGGCACCAGCGGTCCCAGCTACTCAAGAGGCTAAGGCAAGAGGATTGCTTGAGCCCAAGAGTTTGAGGTTGCTGTGAGCTATGACAACTCAGCACTCTACCAAGGGCGACAAAGAATGATCTTCTAGCATGTTACAACCCCTTCACCACCCCTCATCAACCCAGCAAGTCATGGAAGACCTTGGAACTTTTTGGAATCCTTCCATCCTATTACATAACATAAATGTGAGTTTATGGAAGTTTAAGTCCCATTGACCCTACACCTGACTTATATTAACCTTAGGCCTTATAGAGATAAAGTGGTGAACTTTTGGTCTTGCCAAGATAGCTAAAGAGGTCTGGGTATTGTGGCTCCTGCCTGTAATTTTAGCACTTTACAAGGCTGAAGCAGGAGGATCACCTGAGGCCAGCAGTTCAAGACCAGCCTGAGCAAGAGGCTCTACTAAATATAGAACAATTATCTGGACGTGGTGGCTTATGCCTGCAGTTGCAGCTACTGGGGAAACTGAGCCAGGAGACTTGCTTGAGCTGAGGAGCAGAAGGTTGAAGTGAACTATGATGACACCACTGCACTCCAACCTGGGAAACAGAGCAAGACCTTGTGTATATATATAAACCAAAGTAGCTAACGAGGTCTAGAATCAAGGACAATCTCTTTCCTTGTCAGAGTTATAATTACCCTTTTTCCCTTTTAGTAGCTCAGGGTCCTCACTGGTGTCATCTGGCATAGGAAAGTGTTTCCCAGAAGATTTGTAGATTTGTGCCTGTAGATTTGTAGAATTGTGTACACTTGCTTTAAAGAGCAGAACCACATCTGAGAGGGAAGATAGGATTTTATCCTCTATATTAGTTGAGACTTTTGGTTTCTAGTGAGAGAAACTGAGCTCAACATGTTCTAAGCACAATAGCAAATTTCTTGTCTCACATAACTAAAATTTCCAGGACAGAGACCCAGCTTTAGGTAGTGCTGGATGCAGCACTACTTTTTCTTAAGTGGACTGTAAGTGGTTTTATTGAACACAAAGGAAAAGTTTGATTCACTTCATTTTAAGTTTTTTCTTTCCTTACTCAGCCACATTCTTTAAGAACTGCCCATCTACCAATGCTGGTGAACCTCTGCAGCCATATTTGTTCTACCTGTTCCTATCCTTATAGTGCTAGCGATTGGACCAGGAGTAAGAAGACCTGACCCAAAGAAGCCAGCTCATTGGCAGGCCAGTGTCCAATCAAATTCTTCCTGCGGACCCACTGAGACTTAGGCTTTGAAAACTCAAGAAAGCTCACAAAATCTTCCTTCTAAAGAATCCAGAATTTATTGGTTTCTAGTTTCCTGAGGTCTTCTTTGTGTTTCTTTGGATTCTACAAAACATCCTTGTATACATCCATTGAATAAATTCTTGGCTTTGCTGAAGCTAATTTGAGTCTGTTTCTGAAATAGAGCTCAGGGCCCTCACTGGTGTCATCTGGCATAGAAAAATGTTCTCTAAAAGATTTGTAGATTTGCACCCGGGACTAGATATGGCATACACTGCACTGTGACTTTTCCAAGGCTAATTCCAATCATAGTCATATTCAATGCACATCACAGAGGCCAGTGAGGATGAAGCAGGATGAGCCAGAGTAAGGTGGGAGGAGATGAAGGCAGAGTGAGAACAGGGATCAGATAATGTAGGGTCTTGTAAATGATCATAAAGACTTTGGCTTTTCCTCTGCATAAAGTAAGAAGCCACTGAATAGGTTTAAGCAGAGAAATGGCATGCTGCTCTATAATAACTTATTTAATATTTCAACTTAACCTCACTTCTTTTAGTTATCTACGTGAGTCCTTATAAAAAGGCAGCTGAAACGAGCAAAGGATGGGTGGCTTGGCTGAACAGCTCACAGCCAGACCCAGCTGGGCACTGAAGCAGCCTTACGCTGCAAGCCCAGAGGGAGTTCGGATAATGAGAGGCTGAGGGAGACCTCCTGGTGCGGGAGGAGGAGGACTTTGTCACCTGGGCGAAGGAGGAAGGCGCGAGGCAGTATCTGGGCGGCAGGAGGCGCTGCGAGGTGTAACGCAGGATGCAAGGTGGCTTCGGGGCGGCAGGGGGCGCTGTGGAGTCGTAGCTGGCTCCGAGCTGCTACAGGTGTCTGCGGCCTGAAGACACCACCTGGGCAGGTGGGGGCGGAGTCTGAGGGGCGGGCTCTAGGGGCGGGGCCCAGGCCCGCCCACAAGAGCCCTTGGCCGCGGCGGCCAGGGGATGCTAGCTAGCTCTGCGAGCCCAGCAGCAGAGCAGAGTACCGGGATCGCGCCTACGTGAGCCACAAATCCTTTGCAACCTAGAGGTGAGCTCAACTGGGTCGGGTGGGACCACTTCAGGGGTTCAGGCACCACGGAGGACGCAGGGCACTGTGGCTTTACCAGCACCGTCCGCGCGGTCTCTGGCCAGGCAGGCATCAGCCAGTAGCTGTTCCGCAGTGGACAGGATGCTGAGACACTTTTCCCGGCGCGATCCAGGTCCAGCCTGGCGCCTACCATTGCCGTGGCTCGGGTCATAGAACAGGGCCAGAGCCATTTCTGAGCTACTCAGAAACTTGGGGGCCCGGGGGTCACGGCTGCACTTCAGCTCGTCGCTCAGCCCAGCACCTGCTCCGCTCCCTTCCCGGCCTCTGTGAGGAGCGTGGACTTGATCGCTGCCATTCCTCCAGAATGCTTTTTCTGGGGGTGGCTGTTGTTGCAGAAAGAAGCAAACACTTGAAGCGGGTTGGCCCGGGGCAGACGTGGCTTCGGCAGCAGGACAGCACCAGCTCGCTCCGCGGGGGCGGGGCAGGGGCTGCAGAGTCGCCCTGGAGGAGGTCCGATCCGGTGTCCTAAGCCGGGAGCTCAAGAGACTTCCGTGCAGCCACTCAGACTCACGCAGTTGCCATCAGTGAGGCTCTGGTACACGCGAACCCGGCCCTAGATCTGGGGCAAATATCTCATCCCTCCCCAAGTTTTTGGGCTCCTTCACTGCGGTGGAGGAGTAGGCAAGGTTGAGGATAGGCGAGGGGAGTGCAGAGGAGTCGCTGCCATGAGCCAGGGCCCTGGAACTCAATATCCTCTGGATCCTTTCTACCTGTGTAACCTTGGGCAAATTACTTCATCTCTTTGCACCTCAGTTTCCCCATCTGTGAAATGGGCATAGCAACAGGGGCTCATATAATTGTAGTAAGGATTAAATTAAGTAATGTGCACAAAAGACTGAGTAGGATGCCTGGGAGTAGTGTAAAGGATCAACAAATGATCGTTGCTGTTACTGCTCCTGGGCTACTGGTGTTGTCGCTGTTATTACTGAGGCAAAGCACAGCTGATCGTTAAAGGTATGGACTCCTGAGTTCAAATCCAGCTCATCCACTTTCTAGTATCACCTTGAGCCAGCTACTTAACCTTTCACTGTCTCAACTTCATTTGTATATGCATACAGTGGGAGCAATTGATTCCCACCTTAAAAGATTGTTGTGAAAGTTGAATGAGGTGATACCTGTGAAGAGCGAGTATTTTGAAGAGCAAGTGCCTTGTTGTAGCTACTAATTCTTCTACAGGGAATCACTTGAATCCTGGGTACCACCCTGCATACCCTACTCCAAAGTAGAGTATGTCCTAATTTGCCCTTGTCACTGTGGAAGCCACAGGGGACAGAGTTTGCATATATCCCCTACTTCCAATACTAGTGCTTACAAGTCTTCTTAGAAGTCACATTTACTATCCAGAGTTTGGGAATTAAACAACTCAGGCCCCCTTCTCTTTCCTCTTATCTTTGGTTCCAGGTACTGATAATTAACTGCTTGCTGTGATAAGGAGGTGGCAGCACCCAGCGAAATACCAAGTCCCTCAAGACATATACCATAGTGGCTAAGACTGCAAGGTTCCAATCCAGCTGCTATACTAATTAGCTGTGTGATCTGGTGCAAGTTACACATCCTCTCTGAACTCATTTTCCTCCTCTTAACATAAAAATAATAGTATGTCTACCTCATGAATTGTTGAAACATGAAATGAACTATATATACATATGTGTGTGTATAGACTGTATGTATATTTATAGAGACTGCAAATATTAATGAGACTATATATTATAAACATTAGATGAGTCTATAGTCTATAGCTCATTTCTAAAATTATTTCACATTGGGAAGTTTTGTATAATTGAGATGTGTCATGTGTTTTGACAAATGCAGTAATTTGCTTTCCAATACTATACTTTCCCCCAATGCTATTACTAAATTAAAGGTGTTCTCCAAATTAATGGTATCTTAGAATCAAGGAACTATGGCACGCTGCCTGGCAAATATTAAGTGGCCAATAGTTGTGGGCTCTTGTCGTATCAGGTGCTCTGGAAACACTAAGAGCTTGACTGTAAAGAGAGGAAATGAAATTATTCCAGGCAGGGAAAAGTCTGTGAAAAATATGGCCAGGAACATGATGTAAGGTGGTTGCCAGGAAATTCTCTGGGTAGATTTCACCTGTCCATAACAATTATGCCAAGCACTTGCTCTGTGCCAGACACTGTTAGGCACCAGGGGGCATAATGAGATAGGAATGCTGCTCTCAAGGAGGCGATAAGACACAGGTACCCCTGTCTGATAAGAGAGCTGCTGGTCAGGTTGTTCTGGGGGCTCCTGCCCCAGAAACTTAGAAAAAGATCCATCAGCCTGTCTAGCCAGTGACTCACAGGTTAAACCTCACCCAGCCCCCACAGGGCTAGGCCTGGGGGCCGTAAGAGGAGTAGGCAGCTTCTTTGGCAGCCGTGGTGGCCAAAAGCAAATATCCTGGAGAAGGGGCCAAGGCCTCAGAATGTAGACTGTCCAACCCACAGCGGGACAGGTACTCTCTAAGGGCACGTGGGCTGGCGTTCCCCAGCTCTGGCCTCCAGAGACATGGCAGTGGCCCAATGTGTGCCAGCTCACCTGTTTTCTCCTCTGCCCTTCCAGCACACCTGCCCTCAAAGTCCTATCCTTGCCATGGCTCCCGGAGAGAAGATCAAAGCCAAAATCAAGAAGAATCTGCCAGTGACAGGCCCACAGGCGCCTACCATTAAAGAGCTGATGCGGTGGTACTGTCTCAACACCAACACCCACGGCTGCCGCCGCATCGTGGTGTCCCGCGGCCGCCTCCGGCGCCTGCTCTGGATCGGATTCACACTGACAGCCGTGGCTCTTATTTTCTGGCAATGTGCCCTCCTCGTGTTCTCCTTCTACACCATCTCTGTCTCCATTAAAGTCCATTTCCAGAAGCTGGATTTTCCTGCTGTCACCATCTGCAACATCAACCCCTACAAGTAAGAGGCAGGAGCAGGGCACTGGGAGTGGGAGGCTAGTCTTCTCCAGAAGCCAAAGCCCCTCCCGGAATTAACCAACTGGTAGTCTGGGAGCTGGCGCCAGCCTGCAAGCATGCTTCCTAGAAATCTGAATTTGTTGCCACCATTGGTAAACTGCCCTCTCTAAATCTGCACCAAGTTTTCGGTCCTTCAGCAACTTCTGAGGATGGGCTGGCTCGGGGAAAGCAGGAAGGAGAGGATGCAAGCATCATTGCTTTTGGAGGTTGATCCTGGAATGAGCTACACCCCTTTGCCCTCCTCCACTAATCCCAGTTGAGCCATTCCCTGGCCCCTGTCCCACCCCCAGCTCTCCAAGCTCTTATCCTCACTCTCCCCAGAATGCGAGCTGGAGAGGCTGACTCAGAAGTGACACCCAGGCAACTTCCGGATCATCTCAGCTGCCCCAAACCCTCATCTGGGTGAACCCAGCCCCATTAATTGAGATCACGGGGCTCTAGGCAGGATCAGCCCTTGCTACTGCCCTACTGTCTGCCGTAGGACCTGTTCTAAATGGGTCATCAGAGTCCTCCTCAGAAATGTGGAAAACCAATCCTTGAGGCAGATCAGAATCTGGCAGAATTTGTCAAAGCAGGAGTGAGGGTGGGGAGAAGGGAAGAGCAGGGGAGGGAGATTTTCAAGATTATCAAAAGAAACTAAATGCTCCCAAGTCATCAATGAGATGGTGGCAGCAAACTCAAAATCAAAATCGGGTCTACAACTCATTCTCAACCCCCCAAGTATTTCTCTTCTTTCTTCTTCTCCTCTCCTCTCCTTTCCTCTCTTCTTCCCTCTCCACCCCTCCCCTCCCTTTCTTTCTCTCTCTCCCCCTCCTTCTTTCCTTCTATCCATTATTTTTCCCATAATTATTTACTCAGCATCTGCAAACTAACACACACTGTGCTAGGTTCCAGGGCATACAACAAAGTCTTTGCCTTAGTGGAGCTTATCTAGGAGTGGGCTACAATATTAACAAATATAATTACACTGCTAGAATATGATCGAGACAATTTAATTCTATATATGTATCTGCATATTTATTGCATGTAATAAGCTCATTGAACTTTCCCAAGAACCCCTTTTTCCAAGGGAGGAAACTGAGATACAGAATGGCTAAGTGACACGTGCAAGGTCACAGAGCCAGTTCCAGGATGGGCAACGTGAACCTAGCTAGTTTGACTCTGGAGTTACCACTCTCCGTCTCTGTGCCTAGAGCAAGGGGTGGCAACTCCTGTATCATTCTTCTGTGTTCTTGGTGGTCATGGAGGTAATGGCTATACCTTCTTCCCTCCCAGCACTGATTCAGGGAAAATCTGTGGGGAGGGACAGAGCGTGCTGGGTGGAGACAGAGCCTGCCCCCTAGGTAGACTCCTGGTCTGCAGTTATTTACTTGTTCTCACTGTGGTTGGTTTATGGGAAGCACCTGACAGTCACCACTCCAGAAATGCTGGTTGGGACAAACTCATCAACACACCCCGAGAGCAAGTAGATGGGGTGGCAGAGGTGAAGCTGCAGAAAGTCACCCAAAGGTCACCCATGCATGAGCCTTTCCCCATTTGCTGGAGCCAGTGGTCACTTTGGATGGGGCATAGAGTGAAAGGCCCAGTGTGCCCAGCCAAGGGGGTGGGAAAGGTGGGCTTGAGGCCGATACACTGATGGAAAGCAGCACAGGGACGCACCAGTGCTCTGCCAGGGCAGCCTCCCCCTCACTGACTCTTCCTTCCCACCTTGGCAGGTACAGTACTGTGCGCCACCTTCTAGCTGACTTGGAACAGGAGACCAGAGAGGCCCTGAAGTCCCTCTATGGCTTTTCAGAGGTTAAGTCTCGGAACCGCCGAGAAGCAGAGTCCTGGAGTTCAACCTGGGAGGGCCCACAGCCCAAATTCCTCCACCTGGTCCCACTGCTGGTCTTCGATCAGGAAGAAAAGGGCAAAGCCAGAGACTTCATCACAGGGAGGAAGCGGAAAGTCAGTGGGAACATCATTCACAAAGCTTCAAATGTCATGCACGTCCATGAGTCCAAGAAGGTTGTAGGATTCCAACTGGTAAGATAGATTCACTTCCTCATAGTTGGGGGTATAGGGTGGGCATGGGGTCCCAGGACTTTCCTCCTTGGCCATCAGCCCCTCTGTTCTGCTGAAAGAAACACACCTAGATACAGTGATTCAGAGACAGGCGACTGAAACTGACTTAGTCAATCTTTCCTTTTTCTTTTTCTTAAAGTAGCAATAGGGTCTCACTCTGTCACCCAGGGTGTAGTGCAGTGGTGCCATCCTAGCTCACTGCATCTCAAATTATTGGGTTCAGGCAATCCTTCTGCCTCAGCTTCCTGAATAGCTAGAATTACAGGCACACACTATCATGCTTGGCTAATTTTTCTTACTTTTTGTAGAGACAGGGTCTCACTATGTTGCCCAGTCTAGTCTGGACCTCCTGGACCCAAGTGATCCTCTTGCTTCAGCCTCACAAAGTGCTGGGATTATAGGTATGAGCCACCACACCCAGCCTGACTCAGGCAATCTTAAGCAGGGGAAAAAAATGTCTTAGAAGGTGACCAGTAGCTCATGGAGGCCTCTCAAAGGACCAAAATTAAGGAAGACCCGGGGGTCTAGGTGGCAAGAAATGGTGGGAAGCCATTTCAGATATTGCTGCTGGATTAAAGAAGCTTTAGGTGTTTTTAGTCTTCAAAAATTTGATTCTCTTAAGAGTCGAATTCCAGGCGGCTGCCATAGCTCAGTGGTTATGGCACTGGCCACATACACTGAGGCCAGCAGGTTCGAACCCAGCCCCAGCTTGCTAAACAACAATGACAACTGCAACAAAAAAATAGCTGGGCATTGTGGTAGGTGCCTGTAGTCCCAGCTACTTGGCAGGCTGAGGCAGGAGAATTGCTTGGGCCCAAGAGTTTGAGTTTGTTGTGAGTTGTAATGCTATGGCACTCTACCGGGGCTGACAAAGTGACAAAGTGTCTCAAAAAAGAGTCAAATTCCATTCTCAAATTATCCGGTTGGTCAAGCTTGGGTCACTGGATCGCTTCTTGGCTAATGGAGGGTGAGGCATCTTGATAGACAGTCTCACCAGACTGTATCCAGAGGAAGAAAAGGAAATCCTCTCAAAGCAAAATTGGGGTGCAGACATCAGAAGGAAAAAACCAGATACTACTAATGTAGAAACCTCAACATTCTCTGCAGTATTTGCCTTCACGAGATGCTGTGGCCTGATTTCCCTTCTCCCCTTCTGGTCCTATTTGAGGGCCTCTTAAGATGCAGCCACTTGGGCAGCACCTGTGGCTCAAAGGAGTAAGGTACCGGCCCCATATGACAGAGGTGGTGGGTTCAAACCCAGCCCCAACCAAAAACTGCAAAAAAAAAAAAAAAAAAAAGGAAGTAGCCACTTACTGAAAATGAATTCTTTTTCCTGAGCAAACTTGATCACCACCCTGTGTCTCCATGCTCTGGTCTCTGGAGGACAGGAGCTATTTCTACACTGTACAGCTTTGACACTGATTGTGAGCACTCACGGCTCTAGTCCCAAATCCTGAAAAATAGCTCCTCCTCTAAATCATTGAGACCTCAGAGATCTTCTTGGGTGCTTTCATAGGACATCCACAAGGTTCTCCCTGGCACTAAAATCAATTCTTTGATATCCTTTCTTTCAGAAGAGTTTCCAAGCCCTGTGTGATGAGAATATCTGAAATGTACCACATTTTCTGTTAAGTTCTCATCATTACATATTTCAAATGTGGCTCCTCTCAACTACCATGAAGTTGGGAACGTTATTTCAGGCAACACTTTGCGCATGAAATAATGGATACATAATGTCTTGCCCAAGATCCTACAGAGGAATAGTGTCAGAATCTGGGCTAGAATCCAGATGTACTGAGCATTGATATAACAGGAAGTGAGAAGGGGTTGTGTAGGAATTAGTAGCATCAGTCAGCTGAACCCTAGGTGTCTGGGAATCCAGAAGAAACTAGGCTGGCTCCTCTCCCAGTGGGCAGATGGTAATAGAGTTCTGTGAAAGTGGGACTCTTGTGTTCTTCCTTGCTCAGCCCCTTTTTGGTCCTTGATGCTTGAAGATGTTCTCTCCCAGCACCCCCAAGTGAAAAGAAACCCATCCTTGCCTGGAGTCTCAGTCACCTATCCTTACCATCCTTCCGAGGAGTAATGGTAAGATCAATGGCTTTAGCCTGGTGTCTCCTCTTGTTCACAGTGTGCCAATGACACCTCTGACTGTGCCACCTACACCTTCAGTTCTGGGGTCAATGCCATTCAGGAGTGGTACAAGCTGCACTACATGAACATCATGGCACAGGTCCCTCTGGAGAAGAAAATCAACATGAGCTATTCTGCCGAGGAACTACTGGTTACCTGCTTCTTTGATGGAGTGTCTTGTGATACCAGGTCAGGAAAGGAAGGCTGCTCTCCCAGCCTCTGAGGACTGGTAGCTCTGAGTGCCAGACCCCTCGCATGCTCCTGCAGCTCAGCTGTAGATCTTGGGAACAAAAGGTGCTCTTTTCACTGACCCTTGCTCCCTGGAAGCTTATATGAGAGGTGGGTTCTAGAATCAGTGAGTGAGGTGTACTTGGTTGGCATAGTGTCAAAATAGCTTGGACCTCTTTAAATTACTCAAAAAGGGCAGCGCCTGTGGCTCAAAGGAGTAGGGCACCAGCCCCATATGCCGGAGGTGGCGGGTTCAAACCCAGCCCTGGTCAAAAACTGAATAAATTACTCATAAAAATAGAGTAATTGATAATGTGCCTATGACCTTGTATATTACCATCACGCATACTGATGGATAAGAGCCACCAATTTAGTACAAAGGAGGAAAGAAAGAGAAGGAGAGAGGAAGGAAGAAAGGTCCACACTCAGATGCATGTGCTTTCAAACCTTCCCACCTTTAAGATAGTACTCAGGGCTCAGCGCCTATGGCTCAACCGGCTAAGGCGCCAGCCACGTACACCTAAGGTGGCGGGTTCGAATCCCCAGCCCGGACCCGCCAAACAACAATGACGGCTGCAACCAAAAAATAGCCGGGCGTTGTGGCGGGCGCCTGTGGTCCCAGCTACTTGGGAGGCGGAGGCAGGAGACTCGCTTGAGCCCAGGAGTTGGAGGTTGCTGTGAGCTGTAATGCCACGGCACTCTACCCAGGGGGACAGCTTGAGGCTCTGTCTCAAAAAAAAAAAAAAAAAAAAAAGATAGTACTCAGATCCCTGGTGGTAACTGTAGTGGATGGAACATTCTAAAATATTCCTGCTTGTATGAAGGGCTTACTTCATTTTATTTATTTATTTTATTTTTGTTTTGAGACACAGTCTCACTTTGTCACCCTCAGTAGAGTGCTCACAGCAACCTCAAACTCTTGGGCTCAAGTGATCCTCTTGCCTCAGCCTCCTGAGTAGCTGAGAGTACAAGTGCCTGGCTATTTTTAGAGACAGAGTCTCACTCTAGCTCTGACTGGTCTGGAACTCATGAGCTCAGGCAATGCAGGTGCCCTGGCCTCCGGGAGTGCTAAGATTACAGGCTTGAGCCACCACGCCCAGCCCACTTCATTCTTTTTTAAATACCAAGCCTTTCTCACCTCTCTGCATGTTGATAGATGGATTGGTCCTTGAGAAAATGGAGTGATTGAAATCATGTGATTTCTTCTCTGCGGATCATTTCCTGGGACTTAGAATTTGAATGGAAAAATGTCAAGGGTTGGCTGAGAAATTAAAAAATAGAGGAATTTGGGGAACGGAGAATGCCAAGTTAGGATGGAGACAAAGGTGAGAGGATTAAGAGGGAGAACAGAAAGTAGAGAGCCTAATTCTATGCCAACGTGGATCAAGTTAGATGAGGGGCATTTCTCTCGTTTTATCAGAGGAAAGTTGGGAAAATGAGTCATGTCTCTCATCCATTCTCCCAAAAGAGAACTGGCCCCATTTGCACCGCCCTTCCAAGTTTCAGCTAAGATGCGTGAGGGAAGTTCCCCGTGTGGCCCTTTCTGACCTGATTTCTTCTTCCATAGGAACTTCACGCTTTTCCACCATCCAATGCATGGGAATTGCTATACATTCAACAGCAAAGTCAATGAGACCATCCTCAGTACCTCTATGGGAGGCAGTGAATATGGTAAGGAAAACTGCACCGAGGATATCTGAGGTCCTCTAACAGCGAGGCTGGTGGCAGTGGGACACTGGGGATGCTTGAGCCTTCTGGAAGTACACTTAGCCAAAAATATGGACACTAATTTTCCTTGTTAGTGTTTCCATCAGTATTTGTGTTGGCTCCATCCTTCTGTGTTGGTATCTGTTTTCCCTTTTGACTTCCCTGCCTTTGAGAGAGTAATGGGGGTATCTTTGAGGTTCCTTCTGCTGGGGAACCACTCCGGCTTAAATTCATTGCTGGAGTGAGCAGTGTTGGGCAGGTGACTTCCAAATGCAGTTACACCCAGAAGTGCTGAACAGGAGATTAGGGAGGTAGACATGCCTTTATCTTAGTTAAGATGGCAGATTCTAGAGACAAAACTCAGCTCTGCTACTCACCTGTGACTTTGGGCAAGTTATTGTTCTTTACCTAGAAAGTGGGAATAAAAATAGCATCTCCCATGTGAGGTTACTAAGAGGACTTAAAATATGTAGAACACCTAGAATAATATGTGGTGCATATTCTGTTCACCCAATACACTAGGCTGGGTGGCTTAAACAATAGACATTTATGTCTCACAGTTCTGGAGGCTGGGAAGTCCAAGATCAAGATGGTAGCAAATTCAATTCTGGTGTGGCTTCTCCCCTTGGATTTCAGAAGGCTGTCTTCTCTCTGTGTCCTTCCTTCTGTGACATATAGAGAGACAGAGCATGGTGATGCCTCTTCCTCTTCTTATCAAGACACCAATCTTATCAGATTAGAGACCCCCATCCCTTGATAACTTTATTTACCCTACACTAAGCCCCCCCACCCCCGTCCAAATACCATCAAATTGGGGATTAGGACTTCAAGTTATGAATCTGGAGGAACACAACTCAGCCATAACACACACCGAGTGCACAATAAATGCCAGTTGTTGTGTCAATACTACTATAATTACTTCAACTAGCATTGCTGCTGGTCTGCTACCATTGCTGCTTCTGCAGCTGTTACTACCACTGCCAATAATACCATTACTACTTCCACATAACTATTACTACCATTTTACTACTGGTAACTCTTTTTTTTTTTTTTTTTTTTTTTTTTTTTGCTGTTTTGGCCAGGGCTGGGTTTGAACCCGCCACCTCCAGTGCCCTACTCCTTCGAGCCACAGGTGCCTCCTACTATTGGTAACTTTTATAGGGAAGGTAGGAACTTGACAGATGGGCCTGGTTTAGCCACAGAAGCAATTCCTGAAAGGTCCTATGCAAACTGAACACGATTTGATATATAGATCTGCTCCCAGCAAGAAAGGTAAGGCCCTGTGGTGGAGGAAATCCACACTTGGAACGTTGGCCTTTGTCACTGTGTAATCTGTACTCTTACCAAGTGTGTAAGAAACCATAATTCAGAGTGCATACATCGGTGGGCAGAAGACATCTGCAAACTGAGAGTGACAAGTTGCAGAGCTCTGCTCTACTATGTGTGGTAGGCTGTGTGACCTCAAGCAAATCACCTTCCCCTTTGGTCTTCGGTTCCCTTGTTTACAAGTTGAAGTGCAGAATATCTCTCAAAGTTGTCTTCTCTCAATCCACATAGACCCTGTTCATTCACTCCTTCACTTGCCAAACATTCATTGAATCTCTGCCAGGAACACAGCAGTGAATAAGACAGATGCCATCTCTGCTTTTAGCAAACTTACATTTTAGTGGAGAGAGAGAGACAACAAATGAGGAAACAAGTACACAGACATTGGGTAGCTCCAAACACTAATGAGTGCTTTGAAGAGACAGCATGGCTGGGAGTCAGGGGTTAGTTTAGGTGAGAAGGCTCCAAAAGGCCTCTGAGAAGAGGGAGATGCCAAGGGGCCAAGAGCAGGAAGAGAGAGAGAAGATGGGCTGGTGACCAGATTCATCATTAGTGATTCATCTCCCCCGGGCGCTCTCCGAGGGTGTCAGCAGCCCCAGTGCTGCACATCCCTCAGATCATCTCAGGAACTCCCTATCTCATGTTGATGCATGTGTCAGGCAGAGCAGCAGTTTCCTATGCTCAGCAAAAATGCATGCTTAACAAGAACTGTGACTGTGATTCTGTGTTTGAACCCTCGCTTGGGGCTGAGCCCTAGGGACACAGTAGCGAGCAAGTCAGTTTCAATCCCCAACCTCATGGAGCTTCCTTCCTGTCTAGCCCTCGTCCATCCCGCACTTGTTGGAAATGCCTGGGTCTTTGATTTGAGGCCCCCAAAGCAGTGGGGGTGAGGGGTGGTAGGCTACTCCCCAGGGAATGTTTTGCTAGCTTTTGACCAGAGCAGGTGCCTTATCTTCCCAGGGCTGCAAGTCATCTTGTACATAAATGAAGAGGAATACAACCCCTTCCTGGTGTCCTCCACTGGGGCTAAAGTGATCATCCACCGGCAGGATGAATACCCCTTCATTGAAGATGTGGGAATGGAGATTGAGACGGCAATGGCCACCTCCATAGGAATGCACCTGGTAAGAGGATATCCTGATTTCTGTAGGCATGGAGAGGAGACAGATTTTTTCAAGGATAACCAATGAGCTGCAACTAATGGAAAAAGGATGTTTGTTTCCAAAGGGAGCATGGGCCTGGAATTTCCAGTGGTCATACCAGTGAGCAATACTAAATTGCGTTTGCATCTTCGGTATGATTTAACAAGGACAGAATACCATTTGGGGAAAGGATCTTAAGGAACCTTTCTTGCTTCAAAGAAAGATACTTGCACTTGTGGAACCCACCCTGAAAACAAGGCATTAAACACTAAGTATATAGCATTTGTCAGTAATATGAATAGTAATATAATATATAAATAGAGCAGATTAACATCTATCTCTCTGGGTTTCCCAGAGGCTATGCATGTTGCAAACAACTATCTTAAAGCCTAGTGGAAAATCACTGAGCTATTTAGTTCATCACACTTCCGTCACATTTTCTCAGATGTACCTGGTCACTCTACTTCTTATCTGCAGGCCTGGAGTCTTTTTTTTTTTTTTTGGCATTTTTTTGGTGCAGGGCTGGGTTTGAACCCATCACCTCTGGTATATGGTGCCGGCACCCAACTCCTTTGAGCCACAGGCGCTGCCGAGGCTTGGAGTCTTTTTTATACCAGTGTCTGTCTGTCCATTTGTCTTTCTCTTACTTCCATTGACTGTTTATTAAGAACAAATTTAAAAGAGCCAGGTGCATACCTGTAGTTCCACCTACTCAGGAGGCCAAGGCAGGAGGATCACTCAGGATGAAGAGTTCGAGACCAGGTTGAGAAGGAGCAAGCCCCCATCTCTACAAAAAATACAAAAATTAGCCAGGCATGGTGGCATGTGCCTGTAGTCACAGCTACTTGAGAGACTGAGGCAGGAGGATCACTTGAGCCCGGGAGTCAGAGGTTGCAGTGAGCTGTGATGTTGATACCACTGCACTCTAGCCTGGGCAACAGAGTGAAACTCTGCTTCAAAAGGAAGAGAAAGAGAGAAGGAAAGGAAGGAAGGAAGAAAGAGAGAGGGAGGAAGGGGGAGAAAAAGTGCTGAGGGAAAAATGTGAGCTGCATAAAGACATATTATGGGATTCCTGACCTAGGACTCATTTTTAATGAGGGGAGGGGAGGTTGAAGGAACACTTTCCTTAAGCTGAGGCAGTGGAGAATATGAACTGAAATGGTGGTGCTGAAGAAGAAATTGTCATTTAAGGTCTCATGGTGCCCCATCAAAGAGACAGCCTTGGATAAGAGAAACCATCAGCATGGGTGTTCTGGGACCTCGAGTATTTTCAGGAGGTATATCATTTAGGGGCTTTGTTCTAGCATGGGAGAAAAGGAAGGTGTACTGGCTTGGGCTGTGTGAATGCTGATGGCCCAGGAGAAAAAATCCTGAGCCTTGATCCTGCTCAAACCATGGCAAGTACCTTGGCCATTGATTCCATTGTGCACTGGTAGATGGCAAAAGTCCCAGGTCACAGAAGTGAGCATTGTGTGCCAGCATTTCCAGGGAGTTTGCTCTGCACTCTCAAGAAGGGCCTAGGATTTGGAGCACATCATCCCTCATCCTTTCACTGCCTTCCTCTCTTCTGCCTCTCACAGTGTCTGCAAATTGGGATGAACTAGGAGAGATTGCAAAAGCATAAGAATTAATGAATTCTGCTCTCTGTTTTCTGTTGCTGTTGCTTTTTTTTTCCCTATGGGCTTGGAAATACTGGGTAAAAGCAAATGTTCTCTTTAACAATGGTGCGTAAACAAAGATGTGGGTGAGTTTTCTGCTACACCTAATTTGGCATACTAAAAAATCAAAGCCGCTGAGCAGGGTCTGTCAACTCCAGGTCAGATTTATGAGCTATTAGAACAACAACAAAAAAAAAAACAAGGATTACTAAGAGGTCAGCAGGGGGCCACTAAGAAAAAGTCCAAACAAACTAGACTTCCTTCCTTTCTTATTTATTTTTTATTTATTTTTGATAGGTGTGTTAAGCTGGAAGACTCAGGCAGTTAATTAACAAAACTAACAATTCAAAGATGAACACAACAGAGTTCCTACCTTCAAAGACTTTATCTTTAAGATGGGAAGACGGGCCAGGCTCTGTGGCCCACGCCTGTAATACTAGCAATCTGGGAGGCCAAGGTGGGGAGGATCACCTAACCCAAGAGTTTGAGGTTGCTGTGAGTTAGGGTGATGCCACTGCTCTCTAGCCTGGGCAACAGTGTTAAAAAAAAAAAAAAAAAAAAGAATAAAAAGAAAATAAAAAGAAGAGAAGACAAATTTCAACACACCTCTGCAATACAGTTTCCATTCCTGCGGAAACAGGGATCTTATCTATCTGGTGCTCAGGCTCAATTCATAGAACATAGTAAATCCTAAATATGAAGGGATGGGTGGGATGATGGATGATGGTGGATGGACAGATGGATGCCCCTATTAGAGAAGGCTTTCTAAATGATGAATTTTTAAAGGTCCAAGTATAGGCAACTAGTGTCAAGATGAGCCAGTCCAGACAAAGGGCACAGCAATTACAAAGGGGTCACAGAAAGGATTCTAAGCTGTGGAGGGAATGTGCTTGAAAAACCATTTTGGTTGAAGGGTAATCAATATACTATAGGCAGCACATTGATAGTAATTCAGAGATAGGAATAATGAGAGCCTTAGCTGAGGCAGTGTCTGTGGGGTGCATTGAGGAAGTACATGGTAGGGATATTATATCATAGGAGCAATAGGGCCAGACAACCAATGTTGGTGAGAAGGGCTGGGGAAGTTAGATTGGTATTCAAGTCCTGGCTTGGGCAGTGGAGTAGAAGCATGCCAGACTCAGAATTAGGGAACATAAGAGGAGGTGTATGTTTGGGGGTGAAGATGACCACTTCAGTTTGGGATACACCTTACTTGTTTCAATGTGAAATGAAAATGTCCAATGAGTGAGATGCCACAAACCTGGAGCTCAGGAGAAAATCTGGGAGGTAATTCTGGATGCAGAAATAAATGCCATTACCTAAGAGCTAAGACAGAACCCTAAAAATGCAAATGTCTCAGGGCTGAGCAGAAAGAAAAGGGAGAAACAGGAGGAGAGAAGTGGGAGGAGAAGCCGGAAAGAGTTAGGTTCAGATAAATCAAGGAAGGGAGTTTCAAGGAAGGCATGACCGAACGTGCCAAATGCACTTGAGAGGTCAAGCAAGGTAGAGGGTAAACTCTGGGTTTGGTAACCAAGAGGTCACTAGAGTTCTTTGCCAGCATAGTTTTCAATGGAAGGAGTGGAACAGGAACAAAAGCACAATGGGTTGAGTAGTGAATGGGAGATGAGGAAGTGGATGAGGGTGGACCACTCACACAGGCAAGTGTGGAGCTGGGCCCTGCAGAGTGGGGAGACCCTTCTGTCATTGCAAACCCTACTGTTCCTTATTATACTAAAGCACATATGCCATATGTGTTGCAAATATCTTTCCCAGTTTGTGCTTTCCCTTTCATTTTCTTTGTGATACTTTCTCATATGCAAAACATCGAATATTTACATAGTCGAAGTCTTTGTTTCATTCTTTAGTCATTGTATTTGCTGAGGGTTTTCCTTCTTTGAGATCAGATCCCGAATTGAGTTTGCATCCAGTTATTTTATGATTTTATTTGATACTTTATAACCCACTAGAATTGTTTTCAGCAGGATGTGGTTATCAAATTTATTTTTTCTTCCAAGTCGTCAACAAATTGTCTTGACGTTGAGTATTGAGTAATTCAGTATTGAGAGGGGGAGTCAACAAAGATAAGGAAAAACCTTCCCTAATCCCCCTTTTTTGCTTCACACTCATTTTTCCTTCTCTTTGTGTGTCTCTTTTCTTAAAAAACATATTATAATGCCCAGTTTTTTTTGAGCACTTACTACATGGATGCTTTCCTAAACCCTTCATATAAACTCATTGAATCCTTACCGGCCATGAAGTAGCATGTTATGATTATCAAGCATTTATTACAAGTGAGGACTTTAACATACCCAAAGAACATTTATAATGTATTACAAAAGTAAAAACAAACCAAAAAAGAGCTAAATCACCTGTAATCCCATTTAGGGCACTCTCTTTTCTAATTGTTTTGTTTTGTTTTGTTTATATGAAAATGGGACCCTACTAAGGATACTCTTTTGTAATCTGCTTTTATTTCCCTACTCAAAATATATCATCATCTTTCCATGACAAAAAATGGACTTCTACCACCCCAGTTTCAATAGCAATATATGATTTTTCTTATATAAATGTAGAGCTTGCCATTGTATACCAAATTCTTAGAGTTTCTACTTTTTGATTTTGTTTTTTGAGACAGGGTCTCAGTTTGTTACCTGGAATAGAGTACAGTGGCACATCATAGCTCACTGCAACCCCAAATTCCTGGGCTTAAGTGATTCTCCTGCCACAGCCTCCTAAGTAGCTGGGACTACAGCTGTGTGCCACCATGCCTGGCAAATTTTCTGTTTTTCTGTAGAGACAGGGTCTCACTCTTGCTCAGGCTAGTCTCAAACTCCTGACCTCAAGTGATCTTCCCACCTTGGTCTCCCAGAGTGCTAAGATTACAGATATGAGCCACTACACCTGGCCTTACATGTTTTAAATTACATGTTCAGTGTCTGCTTTCCCTGTACTGTAGGGCCTGGTACCTGGTAGGACAACTGTTGACATGAGATTATCTCTGCTGAGTTGAAATGAATTAAGTGGGAAGTAGAACTTGGAAAGTAGGCCGAGGCCTTCTAAGGAATGCATTGAAGGCTGAACTGTTGCCTTTGAACCTGAATGACCAAGCAGTGGAGAGCAGTGATAGGACCAGATCTGGGTCTCAGGTGGAGGAGAGACTGAGAGAAGGAAAGTGTGAAGACTTTGGATGGTTCTGAAAGATGAAAGCTCAACTCAGACAGTGAGCAAGAATAAGAGGAGACAGAGGAGCTCACCAATTAAAAAGATGCTTCTAAGCATCCCTTGGTGACCAAATGGGATCAAGGAGAGGCGTTTCTAGAATGACGCCCAGGTTTCTAACTCGGATAGATGAGGTGCCATTAGCTAATATGAGAGATACAGGAGATTAAGCAGGTGTTAAGGGGGAGAGAAGGTGAGTTCAGTTTAGACATGACATAGGTTAGCTTTTGCTGTGTACAAACCATCCCAAGACTTAGTGGCTTCAAACAACAACCATTTACTGGCTCACAAGCTGTGGGCTGGCAATTTTGGCTGGACACACTGGGCTATTTTTCTGATCTCAACCAGTGCTTGATCATGGCCTTTGGGGCCAACTGTTGAGTCTGCCAGGGCACCTTGTCTCTCCCTGATGTAGTCCCTCCTCCCCCACCTGGCTGGCTGGGACTCGTTCTCAACAGTATTCTCAGGTTTCCAAGCTCAGTGAGAAAAGACAAGTTCCAATGATCAAGCACTTTTCAAGCCCCTGCTGGTATCATATGTGTTAATATTCCAGTGGTCAAAGTTTAAGTCCCATGACTAACCCAGCCTCAAGGAGTGGAAAACAGATTCTATCTTACAAGATGGTAGGATTTAGGCCACTTTCACAATCTTCCACAGATGTAGTGTATTTAAGGTATGCACACGTCACCTAGGTAGAAATGAGCAGTGGTCAGTTGGATCTCAGGAGAAAGATTTTAGCTGAAGGTCAGATCTGGGGGTATTCATGCTTCTGTATCAGGAGTGGATGAGATTGTGCTTGGAGGGCATACACATTTTAATAATTAAAACTAATCTCCACAGGGAAGTTTCTATGTGCTGGACAGTGCTATGCACTTTACAAGCATTTGGCTCAGTTAATCCCCACCATACTCCTTAGAGGTGTCTGGTTGAGAGAGTGAACTCTGGGTCTGAATTCCCGCTGTATCTCCTGCTGGCCACTTTGCCTTAGGCTAGTTATCTTATCTCTCTGTCTCATTTTCCTCTTTGGCAAGGTGAGCCTGCTGTCAAGGTTAATTTAGTTGATACTTTTACGGTGTTTATCAGAGTATTTCGCACATTGTAAGTGCTCAAAGTAGATTGTTACTGTTGTTTAATCAAAATCAAATACTCAGCAGCACAGAAGGGTTGAATACTGATTTCTTTGGAACCAGACCTCTACTTCAGCTTCTTTAGTTAGCCTGCTTGGCACCGCTGGTTGTTTAGGGGTGATTAATTGTTGACCATAACCCGGTGCCTCCAGAAGAAGCCCTTCAGAGAGGCTCAAAAGCCCACCCATCCATGCCCATGGTAGAGGGGAAAGTTAAGATAGAGCTTGGGGATGGCCCCTAAGCAGCAGCTTAGAGACCCACAGCCACCAAAACCTCCTGATAATGAGCTCTCCCAGGCCTGCACAGCTTCAAGAAAGAAATTATCCTGTTTCCATTGGAGAAACACAGAAAGAAACTATCCTGTTCCATTCCTAGCCCAGCTATCACTGCTGTCCTCTCGCTGGAAGAAGCAGCAGCCCATTTTGAGAAATAAGGAGAGTGCTTAGCCACTGAGGGCAGGAAGGGGCCCCCACTTATCCCCAGAGCCAGACCTGGGTTCCTGCTGCTTCCAGTAGCCCAGGGCACCATTTGGGCCTATTGGCTGGGGCTGGTAGACTTGTCACCTGAGCCCTCTGTGACTGGGGGTAGGGGCTCTTCTTGGCTATGAGGAAATTCTTTCATTCAAAGGAAGTCTCACTCAGAAATGAACACAGTGGAAACAGAAAAGCATTGAGCCTGGGATGGGCTCACCATCACAGCCTACCACTCTGGGAGGGGCCTTAAAACAGGGTGAAGCTGGAACATGAGCAAAACCCTCAGAGCTAGTTCAAGGAGTAGGGTGCCGGCCCCATATACCAGGGGTGGCGGGTTGGAGCCCAGCCCTGGCCAAAACTGCAACTACAACAACAACAACAAAAAAGATTCTGGGATCAAGACATGAATGCCTGAAAACCTCAGAGCTATGATAGGTAGTCTCCGAAGGTGACTTTGAGGGTTGCTGGCTGGGACAATGGTTACCACTGAACTGTGAAAACAGTTGTCCAACAGCCACCCTGCCTGGAAATAGCCCGGAGGGGTGACACCTCACAGATGAGGAGTGATTGTGCCAGTTGGAAGCTCTCAAGGTTGCAGAAAGGCAGGAGCTGTCCTCACAAGCCATGGGGGCCTGATAAAGGCCTCCTCTCACTTCCCCTCCTCCCTGCCCTGCAACTCTGCTGACCTGAGCTTTCTCCAGGCACCTTTCATATCTTTAAAGAGGTGAGCTAAGGGCTCCTATACAACCACCTCCCTCCCCCAGGGTTCTCAGATGGAAGCAGAAAGAACCTGGTTTGATAAAAAGGGGTCCCCTGTCCCACATATGTACACATATATGTTCACGTATACTCACACCTGCCCACACATTCCTGTGCATTCACACATGGACTCTTACATGAAAACATGTATGCAGACACACATACTCACACACGTGCACACGTATGCACACACAGTTTGCACAGTCACACATGCCAACACAAACTCTTGGTTTTTTGCCCCCAGGGAGTCAGGATAGAAGGAAAAATGTCTCTCCACTCTCTACAAGCCAGCGGTTCTGGAAAACTCAGTTAGGGTGTAGGCAGAGCACTCTGTCGTGTTCATCCAGTTGAAGCTTTGAGAAGTTTAAGATCTGTGTCTCGCTCAGAAAAGACCATTTGCCCCATTTGCCCTATCCCAGGTTGCTTCAGAAATCAACCTGCGCCACCCAAGAGCTCCAAGTTGATAAGCATCATTGCAGAGTAAAGGGCCATTGAGTGCTCAGAAAGCATAGAAATCAGGACGGTTTCTCACAGTCCATTTCCTGGAAGTGGCCCATGGGCTGGTTCTCATAGTAGAGGGAGCCATCTTGGCTGGCCGCACACAGTCTGCCTGCATGAACAGACCCTCTCACCTGGATGCCAGGGTGGGGTACTTTCCTTGCCCTGGACAGATGGAGCCCATAGTGACACTGCTCTGGGAACAGTTCAACAGCACCTAGGGACCCAAAGGGACATCTTCCCAGGGAGCCTGCTGCTTGGAGAAGTGCAGAGGATGGTACAGAATTGAGGGGCCCTTGGGGAAAGGTGCCACTTGGTATCTTTACATCTCAGTTTCCAGCCTACCCAGCCCAGTTTGGGCCAGAGGCTCTACACATGTTTGCTAGCCAGCTTTTTTTTTTATTTTTTTGAGACAGAGTCTTACTTTGTCACTCTCAGTAGTGCGCCATGGTGTCAGCTCCCACCAACCTCAAGCTCCTAGGCCCAAGTGATCCTCCTGCCTCACTGAGTAGCTGAGGCACCTGCTACAATGCCTGGCTAGTTTTGGGTTTTTTTTTTTTTTTTTTTGGCTGGGGCTGGGTTTGAACCCACCACCTCTGGTATATGGGGCTGGCGCCCTATTCCTTGAGCCACAGGCGCTGCCCCATGCCTGGCTAGTTTTTCTATCTTTAGGGATCTTGCTCTTGCTCAGGCTGGTCTTGAACTCCTGAGTTCAAAGCAGTCCACCCACCTCAGCCTCCCAGAGTGCTGGGATTATAGGCATGAGCCACCACGGCCTGCCCTGCTAGTTAGCACTTAGGTCAATCTGTACTGTACTGATAGGAAAAAGATGCTCGCTCCTATTAGTGAGAAGAGCAGGTTGCAGGGCAGGGTGAACCATGTCCTATCCGAGCTGCAGGATCTGATCTGTTAGAGTGGGCATCCTTGGAGGCTGGGCCGGGTCGGGGGAGCAGACAGCCACTTTCCCCTTTGATTACAACATTTCTAAAGGAGCATTGTCAATTGCCCTTAAGGTTCTTAGAGCTAAAGAAGATGAATGAGTGGGCAGATGAACTCTAATACTAGCCTCTTTGAGAAGGCTGCAGTTTTACCTTCATCAGATCCCTTGATTCCTTCCCCCCCCAATTATTATTCTTTCTTCAAAGAGAAAATAATTTTCTGCCTTCCCACAAATCTGCCATCCTTTTTCCTTTCACACCTCCCTAAAATGCTTGTGCATGGGCCCGTGAACTCGCACACACACAGTGCACAGACCCTGGGACTGTGCACTGATCATGATATATGGTCAATCACTGCTTCCCCTTTGAAGGTGTTTGTCTACCACTCCTCCCCTTTTTTGTTTATTTGGCTTGTTTGAGTTGTTTATTTGCAGCATCAAATATTCAATTAGAGACAAATGGTGAACTACAATAACAAATAATTGAAGAAGGTTTTTGAACTTTGGGTGACAATACTTTTACCTCCTCTGATGATCAGGGTGTCATTCTACACTGTTGGGCTTTCCTTGGCCCTTTCTAAGAAAGTTAACCTTTCCTAAGTCAATATCTGGGCTGGAACACAAGCAAATGGGTCCTTGGCGAGGATAGGAATCCCAGGCAGCTGAGTACTGGCTCAGTTTCATAATCCCTCTCCCGCCTCCTGGGGGATTTGCCAACTGCTTATTACTATACAGAAAACCAAATCCAGATTTCTCAGCTGGACCTGCTTTGCCCTCTCTGACTTGATTTCTAGTGATTTCTCTCTTTTGGGTTCCCTTGGCCTAATCCTATTCTGTCCAGTTCTGGACAAAACCAGCCCTTTCTGGCTGGTCCTTGTTGAACCTACAGGATCACCTTCCCCTCTCACTCTCTGGGAAAACTGTCCCCTCCTCCCACCAGTCTCGTACCTCATCTCATGGATCACCATCCAGAATTATCCAAAATCATCTTATTTATGTATTTGCTTGTCAGCCATCTGTTTACTCCACCTGAGTGTAAGCTCCAGGAGAGCAGGGGCCTGTCCATCTTGGTCGCTGATGATCCCACAGTGCCTGCAACAGCACCGGGCGCGTAATGGTTATTAATGATTTCCTGTTCAGTGAATGCTCAGCTTCCAAGGGCTGTTCGGGAAGCCCCTATCTGAATCCCTAGGGAAAGGCAGGGCTGAATGTGTGCTGCTGTGATTGCAGACGGAGTCCTTCAAGCTGAGTGAACCCTACAGTCAGTGCACGGAGGACGGGAGTGACGTGCCAGTCAAGAACATCTACAATGCTGCCTACTCCCTCCAGGTATGGGCGGCAGGGGTTTCCAGCCCCGGGTTATGGCTCAGACCCAGTAGGCAAAGTTCTTTCTAGGCTGGGGTGTGGCTGGGACCAGGAACTCTGAGGATCCCTAGGGTTCCTCCAACGACCTCAAGAACAAATGATGCCGGCTGGATCCAGTCCTTTGAATCCGTCTGTAACTAGAGCTTAATTGATTCACTGAGGTTTGCGTAGAACACAATGTACAGCCGGGACAGTCCCACTTCCTAAATGGGTCTTGGCAAGTTGGGGATAGGAAAGAAGCAGCCAGGGAGAGAAATGACCGCGAAGTGAAGAGCGTGGCTTCCAGGCCCTCCTGTGCCCCTCACTCCCTTGTGGCCTTGGGCAAGTTGTGTCCCTTCCACAATCATAGGCGGTGACTGGATTGGTTCAGGAGCTGCTCACTGGCAGCTCCCAGCCCCCTTCAGGCAACTCATCTGTTTTTTCTAGCCTGGATGATGTTAAAAATTCAGGGAATTTCATAAGAAAATCCAGATTTCTAGTTTCTCTTGAAAAATGAAACAATGTGGCAACATTGAGCCCATATTCCTGTGGATTGCAAAGCGAGTGGAGCCACCTCACTAATCCTCTGTCCCCACAGTTCTCAGCACCCCCCAGAGTGTAACTTACATCACTAGCTCCCACAGTCATTTGAGTTTTCAACCTGGCATTATGGGAATCTGCAGTTCACTTCCTACCAGGGGACCCAGAAAGAATAGATGAAAATCATCCACTCAGGTGGTGCTCATAGCTCAGTGACCAGGGCACCAGCCACATGTACCAGGGCAGGTGGGTTCGAAACCGGCCCACGCCTGCTAAACAACAATGATAACTGCAACAAAAAATAGCCAGGCATTGTGGGGGGTGCCTGTGGTCCCAGCAACTTGAGAGGCTGAGGCAAGAGAATCACTTAAGTCCAAGAGTTTGAGGTTGCTGTGAGTGGTGATGCCACAGCACTCTACCCAGGGTGACATAGTGAAACTGTCAAGAAAGAAAAAAAGAAGGAAGGAAGGAAGGAAGGAAGGAAGGAAGGAAGGAAGGAAGGAAATCATTCCCACAGAACAAAAGGACCAGGCACCCTCAATGCTGAGTCCTCCAGCTGATGAGAGCAACGCAGAAAGGTGGTGGTGGCATCTGATAAAAATTGACTAGTAGTCAGAGATTGTCCACTTCTAAGAAACAGAAACACTAGCTGGGCACGGTGGCTCATGCCTGTAATCCTAGTACTCTGGGAGGCTGAGGCAGGTGGATTGCTTGAGCTCACAGGTTCAAGACCAGCCTGACCAAGAGCAAGATCCCATCTCTAAAAATAGCTGGATATTGTGGTAGGCACCTATAGTCCCAGCTACTCAGGAGGCTGAAGCAAGAGGATCACTTGAGCCTAAGAGTTTGAGGTTGCTGCAAGCTATGACTCCACAGCACTCTACTGAGGGCAACAAAGTGAGACTCTGTCTCAAAATAAATAAATAAATAAACAGAAACACAATCGAATGGACTTTAAGACAAAATAAAATAAAATACAGGGGACGTCATTGGAAAGTTACTCCTGGATAATATGTAGTAAGAGGCTACCATGTACAAAGGATTCATTTCATGCTTGCAATAATCTCCTGAAGTGGATATTAAACTTATTTCAAAGACAAAGAAAGCCAAACATCTGAGAGGTTAAGTAACTTGCCTGAGGTCACACAGCAGGTATGTGGCAAAGCTGGGATGTGGCCTGAGTAGCCTACCTTCAGAAGCCCTGCCATTAGCTTTTTTTTAACCCCCAGCAAAGCAAAATAAGGCAAAATCCATTAGCTTTTTGTTATAAGCTTTAAAGATGTTGTGGCAGCTTATGATCCCCTGAGATCCAGTGTGGAGGGCTTGGCCCTGAGAATTGGACTGTGTTTCTTTCTTTCTGTGTCAATATCCACATGATGGAAAATGACCACTCCAGGCCTAGCTCAACTCTGCCTCCGTGTGTCAATTAATCCAAATTCTCAGCTTGGGCCCTTTGGAATCAGGACCATCCCTGGCCCAATCGGCATATAGGGCATATCCACACTTCTGGCAAGGCTGTGGGAACCTGGGCCTCTGGGATAAGGGATTTGCAGGGAGCCCTCTGGCATCCATGTGCAAGGAGCTTAAGAGAATCTCGGGTTTTCCTCTTTCAGATCTGCCTTCACTCGTGCTTCCAGACAAAGATGGTGGAGAAATGTGGGTGTGCACAGTACAACCAGCCTCTACCTCCAGCAGCCAACTACTGCAACTACCAGCAACACCCCAATTGGAGTGAGTGACCCTCCCCCCCAGCCTTTATATACCCTAGGAACAGGGGCCCCGGCGAGTATTGCCTTTTCCCCGAAGAAGGTATTGGTAGAGAGTTGTTTACTAGGGTTCTAGTTCTGTTGTCAAGCCTGGCCTGGATTGTACTTCCCAGTTAAGGACCAAATGCTACCCATCTCCCCACCCACCAGTCTGTGCTAACAGCTTGAGCACATCAGTCAGCTCCAGGAGGCAGGAATTATTGAAGTATAGTTACCTTTCACAGAATAGGTAAAACAAGGCTCAGAAAGGTTAAGCAACTTTCCCAAGGTCACACAGATAGGGAATAACAGAGCTGGACCCAGCTGACCCCAAACCAAGGGCTACCTAACATTCAACTCATGTCCCTAACCACTACCCTATTCTGTTTCCCAATGTCACATGGTAGCATGTGCTTCCAGAGAACCAGTGGTTGTAGAAAGTAGGAGGCGAAATAATTAAAATGAGACTATAGGGGTACCATTGGTGACCTGAGGATGGTTAGGGAAGGTCCTGCGGCCCCCACACTTACGCCACCCTCTTCCGTGTCCCTCAGTGTATTGCTACTATCAGCTGCACCAGGCCTTTGTTCGGGAAGAGCTGGGCTGCCAGTCAGTATGCCGGGAGGCCTGCAGGTGAGGGACCTGGGGGGATGGGACAGGTCAGGGGACCTGGAGGGATGGGATGAGCAGAGCTGGCCTGAGCCCAGCAGCCCACACTCACTTTGTCCCCTCCTCCCCTTAGCTTTAAGGAGTGGACGCTGACCACCAGCCTGGCACAGTGGCCATCTGTGGTTTCAGAGGTAGGTTCTTCTGCTCACTGTTCCCCCTCAAGCCCCAGCCTGGAGCCTCAGTGATGTCTGTGCTGTGACCTCTGGCCTGGGGCACGGTCTGAGGGGAAGGGAGCTATCTTGCTGAGGCTGGAGGACAGCGGTGGGGTGGCCCTGGACTCTCCAGGCATCCTCAGGCCCTCTCTGGCTCTCTCCATTACAGAAGTGGTTGCTGCCTGTTCTCACTTGGGACCAAAGCCGGCAAATAAACAAAAAACTCAACAAGTAAGTTTCCCAGCACCTATTTCCTCTGCCTGTCCTGCCCAGGGCCCAGCCTCCCACCTGCGCTCTTATATACAAACCCTCTCCTTGTCACTCACTCATTCATTCATTTGGAACAGGGAGAGGGGGAACTCACATCTGTGACACATGCCTTATGAATTCAACATTCCTCTGGGCCATCACCATCTCTACAATGCCCATAGCTGGGCCTGCCCCTGGTGGGAACCCATTTGGCCTCCAACATTTATAAAGCATCCACATCAAGCACTTTGTGGAGTCTGGGGGGACCAAGATAACCAAGCGGACCATAGTCTCTGCCCCCATGGTGCTCACAATCTAGTGATAAAGACAAACTTTGACCAGGCTGTGGCAAACCATTAAACCAACTATTGCAAACCAGTGACCTCTAGGCCAAATCTAGTCCCATAAAAGTAACCCATTATTTTCAACTTTTTCTGAAAGATCAAAAGTTCTGGCAATAGTAACCCTCCATTCTTGCATAGGACTGAACAGCTGAGGAAGAGCTGCCCCTTTGGAATAAGCTATAGTCTGCTTCACCATAGTCCTATCGAGAGGCAATTTAGTGCAATAGTTAAGATGCAGACTCTGAAGCCAGATCTATCTGGGTTTGGATACTGGCTTGAGCAATTATTAACTGTGTTGTCTTAGGCAAGTTACTTAACCAGTCTGTATCTCAGTTTCCACATCTGTAAAACAAAGATGAAAACACACCTACCCACTTCATAGAATTGTTGTGAAAATTAAATGACTTAATTCACGTGAAGTTCTTACAACAGTGCTTGGCAACATAGGAGGTATCCTATAAATCAGTGTTTTCAACCTTTTTATCTCACAGCACACTTGAACCTATAGTTAAACTTGCATGGCACACTTAAAAAAAAAAGTAAGAAAAGGAATATACTTACTATGGTTTGAATGTCTTTGGAGAATAATTTAAAGAATGATCTTTAAAAATTTTCACAGCACAGTGGTTGCAAATCACTGCAATGAATGCTAACTGCCACTCTGGCTGTTATCATGTTACCTTATACCCAGCCTACCTGGCTCCTGTACATGACCTCCCCATCTACTACATGTATTTGCAATTGCAATCAAACAATTACAAATGCCAACGTTTAATGAAGAATGGGGTACAGAGGGAGTACATCAGGGTGGACTCACTTAGTTTAGAGTTAGGGAACAGTTTTTGAGAGAATGAATAACCTGGGAACCAGGCCCAGGCTAGAGATCTTCTCTGGAGTAGACACAGAGCCCCATGGGGGAGGTTCTAACACCCCCAGGGAGCTTGGTGGGCTTAGCAGGAAGAGACAGCCATGCCTAAGAGCTAGTTACCTAGAAGGATACTAAGGCTCTTGACTCACATGTTGGAATTTCTGCAGGACAGACTTGGCCAAACTGTTGATATTCTACAAAGACCTGAACCAGAGATCCATCATAGAGAACCCAGCCAACAGCGTGAGTAGCTTTCTTCTGGGAACTGTCTTGGGTCTACAGATGTGCCCATCTGCCCGGTCTCAGGAGCAGCTGCTCCAGGCCAGCCTGGCCTGTGCTCAGAGCACAGAGTAAGAGAGAACAAGAAGCCTCTCTTCCTCTAGGCCTGTGTGGGGCCAGGGCTAGCCCGTGGCTCCCTTGGGAATGAGGGTCCCTTCATGAGACCAACTGGGGTGAAGGGGCTTCTTCACAATGCGGCTTGGTCTCTTTTGCAGATTGAGATGCTTCTGTCCAACTTTGGCGGCCAGCTGGGCCTGTGGATGAGCTGCTCTGTCGTCTGTGTCATTGAGATAATTGAAGTCTTCTTCATCGACTTCTTCTCCATCATTGCCCGTCACTGGTGGCAGAAAGCCAAGGAATGGTGGGCCCGGAGGCAGGCACCCCACTGTCCCGAGGCTTTCCCCAGCCCTCGGGGCCAGGACAATCCAGCGCTCAGTGTAGATGATGATCTGCCCACCTTCACCTCTGCTCTGCGCCTGCCGCCAGCCCCAGGGGCCCAAGTGCCTGGCACGCCGCCCCCCAGATATAACACTTTGCGCTTGGAGAGGGCCTTTTCCACCCAGCTCTCAGATACCCAGGTGCCAGATGAACCTTGAGGTGAGGCTGGCAAGAGAGATCTAGTCAGGACCATTAGACATGGTCTGAGAACTTAGACCTGGTGTCCCAGACACAGAGGGGACTCTCTGCCCCCACTCTGGGCTTTCCAGAGATGCTGACTAAAGCCTGCTTTGAACAAAATGGGGCCAGGCATGTGCAGGGTACCTGATGGACCCTGCCTGGCAACACTCACAACTACCAGGCCCAAACTTTCAGCACATGGATAGACAGATACCGGGGCCCGAGGAAATCGGGTGAAGACCAGAGGGAGGCCTAACAGAGCTCTTTGCCAGGTCTTGAGAAGGAAGGACTCCTCCAAAGCCCCAAGCTGAGGTTTTACCTGCACCTTTAGCCTGGACTCGAGCCCAAGGATGTGACCTTGGATGTCGAGGCTAGACAGCTAGTACCTGATGCCAAAGATAGGAGGAAGTGCCAGAGCTGGAGCTGGAGCTGTTTGTGAATAAACTGTTCTTAGTCACTGACACCGAGGCACAGTCTCTGCTGTGCCCTCAGGCAAGGAGATGGTCCAGGGCCCTGGGGGAGTATGAGGCATGCAATGGCGGAGGTCTGGGCTATGTTGGGGTGTCCTCAGTCTGGGCAACAGTGAGGCCATGCTCTGGGCAACAAAGGCAGGGCCATGCCCCTTCACCCAAGGAGAGAAGGGTCAGTTAAAGGGCATTGCTGGACGCTTGTGACTAGTGGTAGCCCAAGGAATAAAGGATTGTGTCCCAATAACCCACCTCATTTGCTTTTCCTACTGACCAACCTCAGCACCATCCAAGACAAAGTCCCCCACCAACCCCATGCACCAAGGCCTGCTCCTCACCAAAAAGCCAACCAGCACGGACAGCCCACTTCACGCCGTATTTACACCTTCCTGCCTGAGAGTAGTTAACAGCTGGTAAATGTGTAGTAGGTGTTTAAAGCCAGCACAAGAACAGCATGTGGGGTACTGTTCTGAGACCTTACATTAGCAAAGGGGACCACAAACTATGGCTCCCATATGAGCTAGGAATTTTTATTTGCACTTTATTTTTTATTATTTATTTATTTACTTTGGTGACAGTATCTTACTCTATTGCCCCAGGCTAGAGTGCTGTGGCCTCAGCCTAGCTCACAGCAACTTCAAACTCCTGAACTCAAGTGATCCTCCTGCCTCAGCCTCCTGAGTAGCTGGGACTACAGGCACTCAACATGTTGCCCAGCTAATTTTTCTATGTTTAGTAGAGAGGGGGGTCTTGCTCTTACTCAGGCTGCTTTCAAACTCCTGGGCTTACGCAATCCTCTTGCCTCAGCCTCCCTGGTAGCTGGGACTACAGGAGTCTCTCTTTGCTCTGGCTGGTCTAAAACACCTGACTTCACTGATCCTTCTGCCTTGGCCTCCCAGGATGCTAGGATTATAGGTGTGAGCCACTGTACCCAGCCTATTTTCACTTTTAAATAGCAAAAGAAGAATATTTTGTAATTTATAAAAATGATATAAAATTCAAATTTCAGTGTCTAAATAAAGTATTATGGAACACAGCCACACCCGTTCATTGACATATCGTGTATGGCTGACTGTGCGCCACAACAGTGAAGCTGAGTCATTAAACACAGATTCACAAAGCCAGAACACCCCAAAATATTTCCACCGTGGCCCTTTACAGAAAAGATTTGCTGACTCCTGGATTAGTAAATGAAATAGGTATGATCACCTTATTTTGGAGATGAAAACAGAAGCACAGAAAGATTTTACCTGCCCAACGTGACACAGCTAGGAAGCTGCAGACCTTGGATTTGAACGCAGGCAGGCTGACTCCAGAAGCTGTACGTTTTATCACTCCATCATTTTGCTTCTAATCCGGGTCTGTACTTTTTAAAAGTGAGGTTGATGTCATTTCAGGCTAAGCCCTGCATGGGGTCAGCTGCTAGTAGATGCGAGAGTCTTGGTGAAAGAGGGGGAATTTGGGGGCACTGCCTGGACCCATAGGGAGACCTGGTCCAACCTGACTCCATGCTTGTGACTTGGAATAGCCATCTCTGCCCCATGTGGTGTCTCCACTAGCCCTCCTAGGTCAGGGCACTGCCAGAGGCACCCCAGCTAGCAAGAAGGAGGTCATGGTGACCCAGGCTGGATGGAGCTCCCCTGGGGAGTGGCTCAGAAGCCAGAGCTGATGCAGGCAAGCATTAGGTGACAGAGGACATGGGCCTGGCTTCTGTCCATGCTGGGCTTGGGTGGCTGTAGCCGGTGCTGACAGGGAACTTGCCATTGATGCCTACATGGGCACTGCCCAGAGGGCAGCCTCTTCCTCCTCCTCCCCCACGGTAGGGCAGGGTGAGGAGAGCTGTGTCCTCAGATTCATGGAATTGAGCAGCCCTAGCGTGATGTCACAGGCAGGAACACTTCTAGTGAGGCTTGTCAAAGGTGAGGCCACAAGCGTCCGGATCCAACAGCTGCTCAATTCTCCCCAGCAAGCAGGTGGGGAGCACAAGCACACCCTGAAGACCGGCCATCCCCACTCCCGCCTGGCTCCTCCAACCTCCGCACTGCCTCTCTCTTTCTCCACTCACCTTCCCAGGCCAGGTGCACATGTCACCACCTCTGTGAAACATTCCCTGACTCGAGGAGTTGGAACTTCTACCATTATAGAATTTCCTCCCCCAATATAATTTTTGTATCCATGTGTCTGTCCCTCTCATTAGACTGTGAGCTCGGTGAAGGCAGGAATTGTGTCTTATCTCTTTGTCCCCAGATTGGGACAGGACTGAGTACAATATTGTCATATAGGAAAAGTATGTGGAGCTAATAAAAGAAAAACAATAATGGCTAACATAATAGCATTATGCTATTTGGCAGGGATTCTGCTCAGCTCTTTTACATGCATCAGCCCCTGTAAGTCTCACAGCTCAGGCTCTCTTGCAAATAAGGCAACCGGGGCATAGAGAGTTCCCCTGATGGCCATGCTACTAGTAACTGGTGGACCCAAGCCAGTGGCCAGAGCCTGTGGACTTGGCCACTGTGCAAACTGCCTTTCAGATGGAAACTTCTCAGAGACTGTTCGTGTGCCTTTGAGGAAGTTTTCTCCAGTCCTCTCTGGCTTCAGATCCAGCCTGCCCAGCTGAACAGCCTTCTTTTCCAGGACAAAGGTGAGGGCAGGGTAGAACAACTTCATTCTGAGACTCTTTTGTTAGTTGGGAGTTACAGACTCCAAGGAACAATGACTCCATTTGCAGGTCATAGAAATGCTTGTTCTTTTTTTTTTTTTTTTTTTTTTTGAGACAGAGCCTCAAGCTGTCCCCCTGGGTAGAGTGCCGTGGCATTACAGCTCACAGCAACCTTCAACTCCTGGGCTCAAGCGAGTCTCCTGCCTCCGCCTCCCAAGTAGCTGGGACCACAGGCGCCCGCCACAACGCCCGGCTATTTTTTGGTTGCAGCCGTCATTGTTGTTTGGCGGGTCCGGGCTGGGGATTCGAACCCGCCACCTTAGGTGTACGTGGCTGGCGCCTTAGCCGGTTGAGCTATAGGCGCCGAGCCGAAATGCTTGTTCTTAATGTGCCCCTGGAGCTACCATCCTCTCTGGTCTTCAAACTTCCCCTCCTGAGCCACTGAGTCCCAGATCCAAGGGTCCTGCCACCCACAGACCATCTCCCTGGTGAGTCAGAGACACTTCATACTTAGTACATCCCTGGCTCCCAAGGGGAGACATTGAATAGACTCCAACCTCTCCTGGCGTTGAAAACTCAGGAGAGGATTCTGGGCTAGATGGGGACATTTGGGAGTCAAGCCAAAGGTGTAGATTAGGTCACCATGAAGGAAAAGCAAGTCAAAAAAGGGCTGAGGGTCAAGGATAGAAACTCAGAGAATTTGGCATTTAAGAAGGAACCTCAACAAGAGATGCAGCGACAGGAGGTTCCCCTCCTCATGAATCTCTCTCTCCCAGCTCTCCTTTCTCCCATCCCTACTCCAGGGTGTGTATGCCAGGAGATGTCTCCATGCTTAGACCCTTAGCTCCCTATCACTTAGGCCATGTTTCTCAGGTTATAGGACACATCCTATGGTGATAATTTCAGGCAGCACACAGACTTAATTGCTATGTTAAATATTGTCCTCTCTCTATCTCTGCTCATTCTTCACTCATTCACACATCCTTCGAGACCAGGTACAAATGTTCCCATCTCTTTATGGTCTTCCCTTAGCCCAGCAAATTGCAACACTAAGTGTCACTAACCAGCAGAATTTTAAAAAAAAAGTGGTTTTTTTGTTTGTTTGTTTGTTTTGTTTTGATTTTGAGGCAGAGTCTCACTCTGTTACCCTGGGTAGAGTGCCTTGGCGTCATAACTCACAGCAACCTCAAACTCTTGGGCTCAAGCGATTCTCTTGTCTCAGCCTCCTGAGTAGCTGGGACTACAGGTGCCTGCCATAGTGCCCATCTATTTTTAGAGATGGGGTCTCACTCTGGCTCAGGCTGGTCTTAAACCTATGACCTCAGGAAATCCACACACCTCGCCCTTCCAAGTGCTAGGATTACAGGCTTGAGCTACCTTTCCCATCCAGTTTTGATTTTTTTTTTTGAGACATCTGTTACCCAAACTGGAATGTAGTAGCAACATCATACCTCACAGCAACCTCAAACTCCTGTGCTCAAGAGATCCTCCTGCCTCAGCCTCCTTAGTAGCTGGGACCACAGGTACCTGACACCACACCAAGCTAATTTTACTATTTTTAGTAGAGACTAGGTCTTGCTCTTGCTCAGGCTTATCTTGAACTCTAGAGCTCCAGCAGTTCTCCCACCTTGGCCTCCCAGAGTGCTAGGATTATAGGTGTGAGCTATGGTGCGTGTCAAAACCATTTTTCAATATGCAAAAACATAATCCCACTTTGCTGTTTGTGGGTCTTTAATACTTGCTAACACTGTTAATCTCTCTTTTCTAACAGAGAGAGAACTGCCTCAGCACCTGCACCTCTCATTATCTAACTTGAATTTAACAGCATCATTTTTTTGACCACATTTTTTTTCTCGGCACCTTCTACTTATTGTAGGCATTGTTAGTGTCTCCCTTAGTCTAAGGTGACCAGATGTCCCACTTTTGGCGGGACAGTCCCAAATTTTAACAATTTGTCCTGTGTCCTGCAGCATTTTTAAAAAGCCCTGATTTTTGGAAAGAATGCACGACAAGCTAGGGAACACAGGAGAACAGGAAGGGAATATACTGTTTTCAGCTGCCATGTGGCTATTTTGCCAGGATATGCATTTTATATTATTTTTGTTAATTTTATAATGTTAAACTTTAATAATAACAAATAATTGTTGAGAACTGATTATCAAGAACTGCTTATCAAAGTTTGCATTGTTCTCAGGCCCCGCCCCCCAGGCCCTACCTCCCCCGGCCCCCATGGTGTCCTGCTTTACCAATGTTAAAATCTGGTCACCTTACCTTAGTCACTTGTTCAATGAGCACTTATTCATTCAGCAAATGTTTGGTAAGTGTTGTTTTAGCTTCCTATGGATGCCAGAACAAATCATCACACACAATTAGTGGCTTAAAACAACAAAAATTGATTCTTTTACAGTTCCGGAGGCCAGAACTCTGAAATGAGACTTATGAGACTAAAATTAAGGTGTCATCAGGGCTGCACTCCCCCCAAAGGCTGTAGGGGAGAATCCATTTGTTGGCACCAACTTCTAGAACTGCATTCCTTGCCTCTAGGCCTCTTTCTTCCACCTTTTAAGCCAGCAGGGTAGCACCTTGCTTTAGTTCTCACATTGACTTCTTCAGATGTTGTCAAATCTTCCTTGGACTCCTTTCCACAAGGACACCATGATTACATTCAGAATACACCCAGATAACCCAGGATGTTTGCCCTATCCAAAGACCCCTAACTTACTCCTACCTGCAAAGTCTCTTTTTGCTCCATAAATGGTAACATCCACAGGCTCCAGGGATTAGGATGTAGATATCTAGGGGACCATCCCACTTCTCACATGTGCCAGGCACTGTTGTAGGACTTGGGGATGCACCTGTGATTCAGGCAGAAAAAACTCCCTACCCATGTGGAACTCACATGACTCCACTGGGGGCAGAGACAACCATACAAACAATCAGTGCAAGAAATAAGTCTATGATGTAGCAGTAGGCAATAAACTACTAAGGACAAAACAGATTGTAGAATAATAGTCAGGGGTCCCGGGGGGACGGGGCAGGCAGAGAGAGATAGCACAATATTATTTGGTGAGGGGATACCCTGAGAGGGTATTATCTGAGCAACTGGAGGGAGGCATTCATGCAGATATACTTGGAAGAAGAATATTCTGGTTCTGGACAGAAGGAAAAGCTAGTGGTGATGAAAGAGTTCCCTTTTAAAATAAGTTTATTCCCAGTGGAATATTATTCACCCACTAAAAGGAGTGAACTACTGACCTATGGCCAAACCTCAAAAACATTGTGCTAAGGGGAGGAAACCAGCAGACACAAAAGATCTCACATTGTACCATTCTACTCACATGAATCCTCCAAAGAGCTAAATTCAGAGACCGAGCAGACTGCTAGGGGGGTGGTGTACTCATTGTGTAATGGGTACACAGTCTCTTTGGGGGTTAATGAAAATGTTTTGGAACTAGACAGAGGTAGTGGGTGCACAGTACCATTCTGTGAATGTACTGAATGCCATTTACCTGTACACTTGAAAATGGTAAACTGTGACTTTTACCCCAATCAAAATTTCAAAAAAATAAATTTAAATAAAAGAGTGGGGACCGGGCATGGTGGCTCATACCTGTAACCCTAGCACTCTGGGAGGCCAAGGTGGGTGGATTGCCTGAGCAAGTGCAAGACCCCATCTCTAAAAAATAGCCAGGCGTTGTGGCGGGTGCCTATAGTCCCAGCTACTTGGGAGGCTGAGGCAAGAGAATCGTTTGAGCCCAAGAGTTTAATGTTGCTGTGAGCCGTGAGGCCATGGCACTCTACTGAGGGTGACATAGTGAAATTCTAACTCAAAAAAAAAAAAAAAAAGAATTCAAGAGAATGGAAATTTCTCAGCTGAGAGTGGGAGTGGGGAGAGCAGAGGTGATCAGAGGCACATAGGGCCTTTAGAAAACTAGCCATCATCATAAGTGGCAGTACAAACATGGGTGTTTGCTTTTCAATTTCTTAAAACCATATATATGTCTTGTAGCAGCCCATATAGATTATGGCTAGGAGGATTGAGAGTTATAAGAAATACCTGTAATGAAACACCTTGGTGGAAAGGACACGGAGAGAGAATTAGCGCTCCTAACAAGCATGAGAGCTTGCAAGATGAGAGCATTGATGAGTTGGCAGTCTCTATACCTGTGGTGTTGAGAGGCACGAGATCAGCCTTAGGCTGGAGGAGAAGGCAGTCGAAAGCATGCACATTCTATCACGGACACACTTACTCTGACTCTGTCTCCTCTTCTGCCTGCAGGATGCCAGCATAGCATCTCTCTGCTAAAGATTACCACGCTCTGCCAAAGACTAAGATCTATCTATGCTAAGAAGACTGCTTTACTCTCTCTAAGACACACACACACTCTCTCTCTCCAGCTAAAGTAGATAGCCCTCAAGCACCTAAGAGAAACTGTTCCTGAGCAAGATAGCTTAGCGGTCCACATCCAGAACCTACCTAAGCCGGGCCCAAGACTGGCCAGTCCCAGGCCCTGACAAGTGGTGTCAGAAGCAGATCCTGACAATGTCTTTTATGCATTCTTCTACAAGTGCATAGTGCCTGATTTTCACAATTTCAAAAATCTCAGAAAAGAATGAAAAGGATGAGTGGTTAGCAACATAGGAGTTGGATGGACATTCATATCATCCTAAAAGCAACCTGGCATTTAAAGAAATGCTCCCAAAGTGCAAATCTCTCTCTGGCTCTGTCCCCTCCCTTCTCTACTGAGGCAGCTCAAGAACCAGGCATCCCCCAGGGTGGGTGCCCCAGATATGTTGCCTCCAGGCCCAGCTGTCACCCACTGCCACCTCACAGCAAACTGAAGTACTATTCCAGCTCCTTTTGTCCTGAGGCAGGACCAGCCCAGGGTAGAGAAGAAGCCCAGATGAGTATGATTCCTGGAACACAGGCTCTAATTGCAGGAGGCAGACTTGAAGGAGCTTCATTGTGCCCAGCTGGAAGCTGGAAGGAGCAGGAGGAGTGGAAACAGAACTGATCCTTAAAAGATTCCTTCACCCTCCTCCACAAACATTCCTGGAGGAATCTTCCCAGCCTCATCTGCTTATATATCTCCGGCCAGTCTGACAAGTGTTTGTTTGACAAATCCTGTTGTCCAGCAGCTCTGTTTGTGAACTGATCGCATATACTTGGGAACAGGACAGTTGTCTTTTGTTCTTTTCAAACAACATTATTAAAAATACATTCTCATTTGTATTTATACAAAAGTGATAAATATTCCGTTAGGAATTTTGTCTGCAAGTGACAAAAACCTAAATAATCACATTGGATTTAAAAAAAATCCATGTATGTTTACATAACCAAAAAGTCCGTGGGTCTCTGGCTTCAGGCATAGCTGGATCCAAGAACTCAAAAGATAAGATCAGAACGCTCAGTTCCCTCTCTCCTCTATGTTTTCCTTGGTGTTAGCTCCATTCTCAAACACACTTGCCCTACAATATCAAGATGACTGTTACACTCGCTAGGCACGTGTCCTGTCTCTTAGAACCCCCCTGAGAAATAGATTTTCTCTCTTGGAACTATTCCCCAAAACAAAATTATCAAATGGGTTTGCATGGGATGTACCTGGGCCATGGATCCTATGATTGTCTAGGCCTGGACTGTGTGTGTGTTCTGAATCAAGGGAGCAATCCTCCCCTCAAAAGTCACCCTGAAAGAGCAGGGTAAGGAATGATTGCATATGAGTACCAGGGTGTAGCACAAATAATAGATAGCCACTTCACATTGTAGAAAATTAGAAACTTATGAAAACAGCACACTGTACCCCATGATTGCATTAATGTACATAGTTATGCTATAAGAAGTTTAACAAAAAAGGAAATTAGAAACTTTCAGAAAAACATAAGGTAGAAAATAAAAACCAGCCATTAGTCCAACACGACAATCTTTCATGATTTATCATCTGGACTATCTGTTCCTACAGGAGAGAACTCAATCCAGCTCAGATTTCCCAACCCAGCCACATCAAAGTGATGCAAGTATGAACAAGAGAGAGAAGAAAAGCAAAAAGAACTTTGATGAGATAGTGGGGTTCACTCTTTGCAGCCAGTCCCCAGATCCTTGCCAACCTGAGAACACGTCTCTGCCTCTAGCCACTTATCCATCTGTCATCAACTTGTTCATCTAGCCATCCACCCTACCACCCACTGATCTGATACTTCCTTTAGGCTCTGCAGTCAGACTACCTGGTTCAAATCCAGGTCCAAACAGTTACTAGCTGTGTGCCTCTGAGCTACTTATTTAACCAATCTGTGTCTCATTTCTCACCTGTAAAGAGGAAAGTAATAACAGTTTTGACTACCTAAGATTATTTTGAGGACAAAACCAGATAAGGTAGTTAAGAAATGGCTGGCTGAGGGCACAACTTGTGAAAGATCCTCAGGAGAGTTTTCCAATGTTGGGCTTTTGTTGTTGTTTTTGTAACACTGGATATTGATCATTCCTCAGACATTAGTAAGGCCACCCACAGGTGGCCGAATGGGCTAAGGCTAAGTGAGCACAGTATAACATTTTTTTTCTTTCGCTGCCCTAAAGGCAGATTCTGGATACAAAGAACTGTTAGAACCACAAGGAAATGTCCTTTTGGACTTCCTGATAAAAAAAAAAAAAAAGCTGCTATGTCTTGAATTTTATTTATTTATTAATTATTTTTGGAGACAGGGTCTCAGTCTGTCACCCAGGCTACAGTGCCATGACACAATTATAGTGCACTACAACCTTCAACTCTTGGGCTCAAGCACCCCAACCACTGCCCCAGCCTCAGTTCACCAAGAAGCTGGGACTTACAGGCTTGCACTACCATGCCAACTAATTTATTTTATTTTTTGTAGAGATGGGGTCTCACTATGCTGCCTAGATTGGTCATGAATATATCTTGACTTTTAAAAAATTTAAATAATAAAGACAGCTCAGGCTTTAAAAACCCTGAAGATCCTCAAGGTCCAGGATCTACTGTGACTGATTTAAACTTCCCGGCTTAAAGTCAGGCCCCTGAGAAACTACCAAATTGGCCGTCTAGGGATCCTCCATGATCATGCAGACCTGGGGAATGGAGCAAGCAAACTATCCTTGATAGAAAGTTTGTGGAAACCAATGGATTTATAGGACACCTTGGGAACCAAGGGGCTGTCTTCATCACGTCCTCCCCTGGGGCAGAGAAGTTGGGAAAGAAAGGAAGAGTTAGAAGTTCACTAGTTGGTTCTTCAAATGGAAAACTGGATGTGGCTTTCCAGGCCATAGCTTGAAATCTTAGAATAATGTTCTTGGCTTGCATAAGTGATGGATGCACCTTGTGAAATAAGGAGAGGCTGGTGGCTCTAAGCCACCCAGCTTGCTCCAAAGGCTTCACACTGAGTGTGAAAGGAGGGAGAGTAAAAGGACAGGATCTGAGCTTGGCCTGGGGCCTTAGTTGAGCCTCAGCCTTTGGCTGGAGGAGCGTTCAACGCTCAGGTGTCCTGATGATTCTGCCTCCAGATCAGGCTTTGGGTAGAGGCTGCAGGCTGCTCCCTTGCCCACAGGTGTCTTTTAAGGTGACTCTGACCTTCCCTGGACCCTCTCTGCTGTGCTATCTCTTCCTCCTTTGCAGCCCTGGCACTGACACACCACCACCCTCTTTGACTCTTGCCCACACCAGCCACTGTCATCAGGGCCCTGTTCACAGCCCTGGAAGACTTTGGCCCCTGCCACTTTGTTCTGTCCTTGTACTGGTGCTTTTTCAGCTGTGGCAGCCACTCCAGCTCACACTGGCTTTGGTAAAGACGCGAGAGAAGACACTGTGACTCACTTAAATGAAACATGTACGGACCTAGTGTTCAGTCATGGTGCAATCAGTCATCAGGGCCTTATCCACCCCTGCCTAGTCCTTGATCATCTTTCCACGAGATGGGAAGACGGCCTTTGACATCTGCCCACCCCTACCTAGCCTATATTGCTTTTCCAGCTCATTTATGTCAAAGAAAACAAAATCCTCCTTCCTCCAGTGTGCAGGTGTCCCTCATTCTGATTGGTCCTGTTCAGGTCATATGCCCCACTCTGAGCCAATCGCAGTATTCAGAGGATGGAACTCTAATTTGAGTCTCCAAGTCAATGTGCCCATCGCTGATCTGTTTAAGTTCCATCCAAGTCACATGGATTCCAGCAGAATAGTGGCTGCACAAAAACGAGTAGGTCCTCGTCTTAAGAAATCTGTACTTGGGCTCGGTGCCCGTGGCTCAAGCAGCTAAGCAGCCACATACACCTGAGCTGGCAGGTTCGAATCCAGCCCAGCCCGCCA
>NW_003852491.1:1402120-1439443 GCF_000181295.1 Otolemur garnettii
AAAAAAAAAAAAAAGAAAGAAAGAAAGAAAGAAAGAAAGAAATGACCCACTCATTAAGAGACCTCACAATTCTTTGAGTTCCTCAACCGCAATCACTTTCATCTTCATTCCTCAGCAGCCACCCTCGGTTGCACCTTTGACGGGAAATTATCTTTTATCTCTCCACCTTTCCTACCCTGCTACTCTCTCCACCCTCCTTCTTGACCCAAATGGACTCTCCAGAGCCCCTCCACCTTCCCTGAAACCCATCAGTCTTCCTCCTTACCTTCTTCTTCTTTTTTTTTTTTTTTTTTTTTTTTTGCAGTTTTTGGCCGGGCCGGGTTTGAACCCACCACTTCCGGCATATGGGGCTGGGGCCCTACTCCTTGAGCCACAGGCACCGCCCACCTCCTCCTTACCTTCTTTCCATCCTAGACCTCAAGTTCAAACATTTCAGCTACCCTCTCAACCCTTGGTAAATCCAAGTGGGATTTTCTCCTCTCACCAGTCACTCTGAAGACAATAATGTGATTAGACCCATTTACCAGTTACGCATTTATGTTTTCTTTCTTCTTTTTGGAGACAGAATCTCACTCTGTTTTTCCAGGCTAGAGTGCTATGGCATCATAGTTCACAGCAACCTCAAACTCTTGGGCTCAAGAGATACTCTTGCCTCAGCCTCTCAAGTAGCTGAGACTATAGGGGCCCACCACAACATCCGTCTTTTTTTTTTTTAGTAGAGACTGGGGTCTCTTTCTTGCCTAGACTGGTCTGGACCTGAGCTGAGGCAATCCACCCACCTTAGCACTCCGGGAGGTGCTAAGATTACAAGCATGAGCTACGGCGCTTGGCCCAGTTACACATTTATGGTAACAGCAGTTACTAAGTGCAATGTTTCTCAGATTTTGAAGAGCATAATGGATCACTTCTAGGGATCTGATTGAAAATGCACATTCTGATTTGTTCCGTCTGGAATGAGGTGTGTAGGTCTAATCAGCTCCCAGGTGAGGCTGAAGCTCAGCGCACACTGTGAGCCGCCAGGGGTAGGCATTCCTTCACCTCAGTGTTCCTCAGACATTCCTCAAGGTAAAAACTACCTGAGTCCACGTGAAATAGAAAGATATCAGACCTCACTCATGGAGTTCCTGATTCAGTAGATATGGGTTTGAGGCTAACAGGCTCCTTAATTTAAACAAATTCCAAGTGATTGGCCTCCTAGGATAACTGAGGAATATCGCTGTCTTGTGTCATTGGGTTTGCATATCTCATTTTGCATTCCAGGCCTTCTCTGTCCTCCGTAAGCCCCCCATTTTCTCACCTCCCATCCCAACTCATAGTGAGTGAGGTGGCTTCTACCTTCCAGAGAAGACTCAGGTGGGTCGCAGGAACAAACTCTTCTGCCCATAAGCATTAGTGATATCCCCTTTGTCTTTGCTCTTTCCCTCCTAAGTGGGAGGGAGAAAGAAGCCCCTCGCCTACCCCAGCCTATCCCATGCCCGTCCCTCAGGCCCCTTGTTCTCCTAAAATTTCTCTTTATGCTGTCTTCAGCCTCTCCCACTCGCCTGCTCTTTCCCCAACTGTGAAAATTCTTGTCCTGATTCTTGTCCTTCTCTACCCAGACCCTATCTTTTCCCCCTCATTACCAACCAACTTTTTGGGATTTTTTGTCATAACTCTTATACCCTAACATGTTGTAATTTTAAAAGTGATACTTCTATGTCAATAATCTTATTTTTGAGACAGAGTCTCAATCTGTTGCCCTGAGTAGAATGCAATGGTATGATCATAGCTCACAGCAACCTCAAAGTCCTGGGCTCAAATGATCCTTCTACCTCAGCCTCCCAAGTAGCTGGGACTGCAGATGCCCACCACAACACTCAGCTAATTTTTTTGTTTTTTGTAGAGAGGGTCTACAAAAACATTTTGTTGTTGTTGTTTTTTGTAGAGGGTCTCCCTCTTGCTCAGGCTGGTCTAGAACTCCTGGCTTCAAGAAAACCTCTTATCTCAGCTTCCTAAAGTGCTAGGATTACAAGTGTGAAGCACAGTGCCCAGCCTCTTTTTTAGTAAAGTTCTTTTTTTTTCTTTCTTTCCTTTTTTTTTTTTTTTTTTTTTAGAGATAGAGTCTTTCTCTATTGTCCAGGCTGGACTTGAACTCCTTGGTTCAAATGATCCTTCTGCCTCCTTAGTAACTGGAACAGCAGGTGCAAGCCACCATACCTGGTCAGGTACTTATTTAAAAAACAATTGTTTTTTTAATCCCTTTTGCTTTGAAGTCATTTTAGATGTACAGACAAATTGTAAAAATACTATGGAGAGTTCCCATATACCCTCTTCCCAGTTTTCCTTAATGTTACTGTCTTACAATTTGTCAAACTAAGAAATAAATGTTGGTTTAATACTATAAACTGAACTACAGACTTCTTTATTCATGTTCACCAGTTTTCCTACTAATGTCCAAAAAGTGTACTTTTTTTTTTAAAGACAGAGTCTCACTATGTTGCCCTGGGTAGAGTGCCATGGCATCACAGATCACAGCAACCTCAAACTCTTAGGCTTAAGCTATTCTCCTGCCTCAGCCTCCCAAATAGCAATAGCTGGGACCACAGGTGCCCACCATAAAGCCTGCCTATCTTTTTTTTTCTGAGATAGAGTCTCACTATGTCACTCTCAGTAGAGTGCTATGGCATCACAGCTCACAGCAAGCTCAAACTCTTGGGCTTAAGCGATTCTCTTGCCTCAGCCTCCCAAGTAACTGGGACTACAGGCACCTGCCACAACATCCAGCTATTTTTTGCTTTATTATTATTTTTTTTTTTAGAGACAGAGTCTCACTTTATCGCCCTCAGTAGAGTGCTGTGGCATCACAGCTCACAGCAACCTCCAGCTCTTGGGCTTAAGGCGATTCTCTTGCCTCAGCCTCCCAAGTAGCTGGGACTATAGGCACCCGCCACAACACCCAGCTATTTTTTTTGTTGCAGTTTGGCAGGGTCTGGGTTCGAACACACTACTCTTGGTATATGGGGCCGGTGCCCTACCCACTGAACTACAGGTGCTGCCCCCCCAGCTACTTTTTGTTGTTGTTCTTGTTATTGTTATTGTCATTGTCATTGTTGTTTTTTAGCAAGCCCTGGCCGGGTTTGAACCCACCAGCACCAGTATATGTGGCCGACGCCCTAACCACTGAGCATGGACACCAAGCCTATTTTAATTTTCTTCCTTTTTTTTAATTAGCAAGGATTGGTACATTTATTAAATCATAACTTTGTACATTGGTGCATTTATGGGGTTCAGGATACTGCTTCAATATACAATGTGAAATGCTTACATTGAACTAAGTAACACATCCATCACAATTATACTCATTTCTTAATAGCTTTGAAATGTACCATTGCATCATGCACATTAAATGAGGTTCCCCCAAATGTCCTCCCCCGTTCCATATCCCCGCTTCTCTCACCTCTCTCTCCTTTTCCCTTCTACTTTATGGACTATAGTTATGTTTTGCCATTCATATGAGTGTGTAGGTGGTTATATATTGATTTCATAGTAGTACTGAGTACATTTGGATACTTTTTTCCCCATTCTTGAGATATTTTACTTAGAAGAATATGTTCCAGTTCCATCCAGGTAAACATAAAAGATGTGAAGTCTCCATCTTTTTGATGGCTGCATATTCCATGGTGTATTCCATGGTGTACATATACCACACTTTGTTAATCCATTCATGGGTCAATGGGTATTTGGGCTGTTTCCACATCTTTGCTATTATGAACTGGGCTGCAATAAACATTCTGGTGCAAATGTCTTTGTTGTGAAATGATTTTTGATCATCTGGGTATATACCTAGCAGAGGAATTGCAGGATCAAATGGTAGGTCTACTTTTAGTTCCTTTAGTGTTCTCCAAACTTCTTTCCAAAAAGGTCATATTAGCTTGCATTCCTACCAGCAGTATTTTAATTTTTTGGTAAGTAATAGATCACCATAATTCGACATACAAAAGGTAGCAAAGAGTATTTAGCAAAAGTCCCCCCTTCATCCTCATTCCCGCTCACCCAATGCTTTCTTCTCCCATACTTCTGTATAAATCAAAATGTGTTACAGGCTAAAAGCAAATTCTGGAATGAATAAACCATTATTTTATGTAGCCAGTCCTCTAGTACTGAATATATAGATTGTTTCCACTGGTTTGTATTATAAATGGCACTATGATTCACTTCACCTTTGCCAGTTGTTCAATTATTTCCTTATGGCAAATTTCTAGGGGAGGGACAGATGTGTTGCTGCAGTAGCACACTCCAGGAATCCCAGGTACTTGGGAGACTGAGATGGGAGGATCACTTGAGGCCAGGAATTTAAGCCCAGCCTGGGTAACACAGTTAGACCCTCATCTCTAAAATACTTTTAAAAAAATAAAATAAAATAAATTCCTAATGGAGTTGCCAGATCAGAGTTTACACTGTGAGGAGAGGGGCCTATTATTTTAAATTTCTTTCTACAAAAATTATACACCACTTTCCTGCACCCAGGCCCTCTCAGGCTATCAGACTGTCCCAAGCAGATAAGCCATAGCATTTTCCTTTTACTCTGCATTTCTTTTTGTCACCAGACAGGTTAGCTCATGTTTATTCTGTACTTATGAACAGACAGCTTTCTGATCTCAGATGGCTGCTGGTACTTCTTTACTTCACGTGGACTCTTCAGCACTTTGGGATAAGTCTGGGATCCATTCCATCCCTCCCCCACAAAGACACTGCAGCAAAAGCTGCCACTTAAGTAATCCAAGCAAATTGTCCCTTCCTAGCCTCATCCTGTTTAATTTCTCTGTCACTGAACATTATAGACCAGCCCATCCTTTAAAAAAAAAAAAAGAATAATCTATAGTTGTTAGACTAATGCTGGTTTTCTTTTTTAAAACATCCAGCTTTGTTCATAGAATTCACAATTTCACAATTTTATGTATCCAATTCTAGTTTTGACAAACATACACAGTCATAGAACCACCACCAACCACGATCATAATGTAGAATATTCCCATCCCCCCTAAAGTCCCCTCGCATCTATTTGCTCCCAGTTCCTCCCTACCCCTCATCCCTAACAACCACTAATCTCTTTATCATTGTAATTTTTTCCTTTCTAAAATTCTCTATAAATGGAAGCACATGATATTTGCTGTTTGTTTGTTTTTGGATTCTTTTACTTAGCGTAATGTTTAGAGGATTGATCAGTGTTGCTGGGAGTATGAGTTGTTCATTTGTTTTTATGCCATTGTATAGATATACAAGTTTGTTTATCCCTTACTAGGTTCTTTCTACCTTTGACTTTATTTTGAATAAAGCTATTAAGAACATTCCAGTACAATTTTTGAGCAGAAGTTTTTATTCCTCTTGAGTAAATTACTAGGACTGAGTCTTCTGGGTCGCTGTGTAGGTATATGTTGAACTTTATAAAAAATTGCCATCTTGTTTCCCAAAGTGGCCATTCATTTTACATTCCCACCAGCAGCACATGAGACTTCTAGCTCTTGATAGCGTCCTCACCAGCACATGGGATTGTCAGTATTTATCATTTTAGCCATATTAATAGGTATTAGATGATATATCCTGGTGGTTTTAACATGCATTTTCCTACTGATGATGATGGTGAGCATTTTTCCAGAGGCTTGTTTGCTATTCACATGACTTCTTTTGTTAAAATATTTAATTTGAAGAATTAGGGTAACATAACCTCATGGTTTAAAAATTTCAAAAAGTACAGAAGGGGAAAAGTAAGTCTCCTTCCTATTCCTGATAACTCTGTGAGGCTGAGAAAATTGAGGCACAAGTAACCGTCCCCAGGTTACATAGCTAGAAAGTGTTGGGGCTGGGATTTAAACCAGGACAGTTGGGCTCCAAAGCCACACCCTTGTCCATTTTTACAGAAACAATAATACACCATGTTCTGTCCTGTGACTAAATTTTTTACTCAGATATCTAATTGTTCTACTTTGGTACATATTGATCTACTTTATTTGTTCTGACAAACCCATATATTGTCACTAAAATGATGAGCCATAATTTATTTGGCAAGTCTACCCTTCATGGACATTTATTTCTAACCTCTTGCTATAACAAATAATGCCACAGTGAATATCCTTGTGCAATCTTCTCTGTATGCATGTGTACACATCTGCCCAAGAGCTTCCCAGAAGGGGTATTAGTGGGCCAAAGGTGTATGTCTTGACTATTCTGGGGAGCCTATTTCCTCATATCATCTCCAACACAGTATTAAACATTTCTATTCTTACCAATTTGGTAGGTTTAAAAAATGGCCCAAAGGAGTCAAAAACTTACTTCCACACAAAAACTTGCACACAGATATTGATAAGCAGCTTTATTCATAGTGGTCAAAATTCGAAAGCAACCAAGATGTCCTTTCGTAGGTGAATAGATAAACTGTGATACATCAAGACAAGAAAACATTATTCAGTGCTAAAAAGAAATGAGCTATCGAGCCATGTGAAGACAGGAAGGAAATTTAAATGCATGTTACTACCTGAAAGAATCCAGTCTGAAAAGGCTACATACTGTATGATTCTAACTATATGACATATGAAAAGGCAAAATTATGGAGGTAGTAAAGAGATCAGTAGCTGCCAGAGGATGTGGGGAGGAAGACACAGAGCACAGAGGATTTGGGGGGCAGTGAAAATGTTCTGTATGATATCCTAATAATGGATACCATATAGACAATTATATATTGTCTGTATATAATGGTATCCACTGTATGGTATCCATTGTCTATATGGTGTCCATTGTGGACAATTGTACATTTGTCCACAGCCATAGAATGTACAACACCAAGAATGAACCCTAATATAAACCATGGGCGTTGGGTGATGCTGTGTGTCAGTGTGGGCTCATCAATTGTAATACATGTACCACCCTGGTGGGGACGTTGGTAATGGAAGAGGCTAAACCTGTGGGGGCTGAGGGTATGTGGAGACTCTGTGTACCTTCTCCTCAATTTTGTTGTGAATTCTAAAACTACTCTAAAAAAATAGTCTTTTTCTTTTTTCAAAAAATGGTACCTCTTCATTATTTCATTGTGCATTTCTTACATTGTGAGAGAGGCCAACTATGTTTTCATGTAGGCTCTTTTTTCTTTTTTTTTTTTTTTTTTTTGAGACAGAGTCTCACTTTGTCACCATCGGTAGAATGCCATGCTGTCATAGCTCACAACCACCTCAAACTCTTGGGCTCAAATGATCCTCTTGCCTCAGCCTCTAAGTAGCTGGGAATAGAGGCACCTACCACAATGCCTGGCTATTTTCTTAAAGATGGGGTCTCACTCTAGCTCAGGCTGGTCTCAAACTCCTGAGCTCAAGCAATCCACCCACCTTGGCCTCCTAGAATGCTAGGATTACAGGCATGAGCCACTGCACCCAGCCTGTTTTCATGTGTTTAAAATTCAATTGCACTTCTTTTCCAGTTAATGAAAATTCTCCTTAAGATGTCTGGTATGGCACATTTAGCCCATTGCTTTGCTCTTCTTTCTCTGATATTTTTTTTCTTTTCCATCTTCTTTGCTGGCTTCCTATCTTCTGTTTTTCCTCTCCAAATGGCAATTCTCCATGGCTTTTACCTTCATCCTCCTCTCACTCCTTCACACTTCCAGACTATCTTGTCCTTGCCCACAGCTGACATTACCCTCTTCTTATTTACAGTCTAATTCTGTGTCTTTACATGAGTCTCTGGGAGCTCTAGATCTACATTTTCAATCGCCTTCTGGATATTTCTACTTCAACACCCTTCAAACACCTTAAAAGCCCCTGTGTTCAAAATTGGTCTTGGTCTTTCCCCTCTCCACATCTCTGTATCCTCCCAAAGTGTCAGTTGATGGCATTAGGTAGGAAAAACAACCTTGCAAGTCAGCCCTTACTCTCCAGTCCAATCAGTCACCCAGCCCTAAATGTTTGGACTGGCTTCAGAAGAAAGTTGGTCCAATGGATTAGACAAGGGCCTTAATTTAGACATTGACGTTTGGGTATAAAATTCTCAAAGAGCCATCAATAACTCCTTCAAACCTCTTTTGGTCTCTGTTCCTCTCTACATGATCCCCAGAACAGATAAATTTTCTATAGCTAGATCTATCTTCTCAGTGACATCTAGGTGCTTTGTTTTATCTGAAGATGCTTTACTATGATCACAACATGACAAGCTACACTGAGATTCTTGACTTTCTCACATGAGAGATGGCAGCTTTAAGTCTCATCTGTAGGGGTAGCATGTTTGGGAAAACCTAGCTGTTCTGTGCTACAACTCAGTCACAGAGAAGTCTGGAGAGGCACTGGACTGGGAAGGGCCTTTCCTGTGCTGTTGGCTGGCATACACCAGAAGCTCTAAGAGACAGCTGCAGATATACCTCCAAAGTGGAGCAGAAATTGTGCTCCACTCATTTCTACCATGTTTCCCCGAAAATAAGACCTACCCAAAAAATAAGCCCTAGCAGGATTTCTATGCATTTGTCAAATATAAGCCCTACCCTGATAATAAGACCTAGTGATAAGTGTGGCTATGCAGCATAACTGCCATGCAATTCGGCACTGAGTGGTAAGGAAAACTGGAATACCTTTTATCTGCTACAGCTCCTTTCTCCGAGCCCTTCACACTTGCTCAGGTGCATGTGTGATAACCTCAGTCGCAGGCTTCCTATTGCGCACATGCGAATGGCTAGGAGAAAGGAGTTCACGCATCACTAGTGCCAGCCCCACCAAGAAGGTCAGCTCCCTCTGTCAGGTTCCAGAAGAAGATGACTTAATTGTGTTTGAATAAATGTAGATTGTTGTCTTATACTTAATAAAAATAAGACATCCCCTGAAAATAAGCCCTAGTGTGTCTTCTTGAGAAAAAGTAAGACAGTGTCTTATTTTTGTGAAAACACGGTAGGTGCACTGCTAATAATATCAACAAGACTAAAGAATAGTGAGCATTAACATTTATTAAATTTTTACTAAATGCCAAACACCAGGCTAATGCACTCCACATGTAGTCTTGTTTAATCCTCTGAATGGCCCTACATGGTGGTTATTAGTCCTTCCCCCATTTTACAGAAAAGGAAACCAGGGCTCTAAGAACTTTTAAGTAACTTTGAGTCACTTTTCCTGAATGCAAAAATCCACAAATTTAAAACACTTCTCTACATTCCCCTGTAATAGCTTATTAATGCAAAATTCTAGCCATGGAGAATACCAGTCACAGACACAATGTTTTCCTTTGGGCTAGCTGAGCTTTCTCAGCACAAATACAAGGGTTTGCACAGTTCCCTACCCTGGCCCTCTCCTTACCTGATGGCCCCTGTCAGGCAGTTCCCACTGCAGGCCCCCCCTTAAGGGCCAGCTCAGGTTATAGGAAAGCTGGGTTCCCTCCACCCTCCCACTTATCTTGCTCCCTGGGCCCAAGGCAAAGCCCCACCCATGGTGTTCCAACATTCTTTTCTGCTCACCTGGCTCGGTTCCCTGAAGCTGGCCATAAATTCTTCCAGTGACAGGGCAGGAGCCTAGCGCTGTGCTTCATTTGGCTCCCCATAAATATTTTTTGAATGAAAGAAGAAGCACTGCCCATGCTTTGTAGACTGATCCTACAGGGGAAGACAGAGTTAGAAACCCAGTTCATAAGCTCTAAGACAGGCAGAAGACAAGAATTTGTAAGAGTACAGCATAGGGTACTACTTGGGGAAATTTCCCAGAATATTTCTTAGAGGAGTAGAGCTTAACCTGTGCTTGATGTGGTTAGTCAAGTGGAGAATGAGACTAAGAGAGAGTAAGGTGTATCAAAAGAAGAAAAACTCTACTCCACAGATAGAAAATAAGGAAGGGTAAGGTTTACAACAGTCCAGGAACATTTAGGAATTTCTACAAGATACAGTGAGCTTAAACTAGATTGAAGGTAGGGACTGCCAAGCCATGATCTGTTCCAGACAAGAGAAAGGCCCATTCAAAGAGGAGATAAAAGGAACCAAAATATGCTTATGATCCCTGCCAGTTCCCAGGGCACAACAGTAGATCATGGATGCAGTTTATGAGGAAGAGAAATCCTGTTAAAGTATACACCAAAGCCTCCTCAGACCAGGAGAGGTGCTAGGCTAAACAGGGTCACACCCAAGCACAGCCACCAATAAGGCCAGCTGGGCTTGTTAAAGAAGGTGTCATTGCCTCAGTTAAATCTGACTGCTCTAACAAATATGGAGATAAAAAGAAGACATTTGGCACAACAGAAAACACCCTACCACATCTGCCCTGTCCTGAAGCTCTCTCCCTATCTCTAGAGAGTGGTGACTCCTAAATAGGACAAAGTTAAAGTACAGTAAATAGAAACTTTTCCCTCCTCTTTTTGTCTGAGCAAAAAATATTTAAACAGACTGTTAAACCCATCTTAACACCCAGTGTTGAACAAACAAAGTCCTCCTTCTGAAAAAAAAAAAAAAGTAAATAGAAAATAATGTCTGGATATATACAGAGATCTAGTAGGTCAGAAAGATACTGATATGAAGAATTAGACTAAATGTCCATGGATAAATCACCTTTACTGCCAGAGGACTAAATTTAAGGGTTAAAAAAAATCGCTAATTTATAGCCTTCACAAGATTAAAGGCTATTGATCTTTGAAACAATTTTTAATAAGAAAATACTCCTAGAACATAAAAAATATTCTGAAGATGAAAAAATGTTATCTATTCAGTCTAAAAAGGCAATAGAGGTAGTTCTCTCTCTCTCTTTTTTTTTTTTAGAGACAGAGTCTCACTTCATTGCTCTTCATAGAGTGCCATGGCGTCACACAGCTCACAGCAACCTCCAACTCCTGGGCTTAGGTGATTATCTTGCCTCAGCCTCCCAAGTAGCTGGGACTACAGTTACCCACCACAACACCCAGCTATTTTTTTGTTCCCGTTTGGCTGGGGCTGGGTTTGAACCCACCACCCTTGGTATATGGGGCCAGCACCCTACCAGCTGAGCCACAGGCACCACCCTGAGGTAGTTCTTTTTATTTTCTTTTAATATATTTATTATTTTTTCTTTTGTTTTACTGCTAGACAATATGGGAGACAATTGGGTAGTTGGTGGAAGATTGGCTGTTGCATAAAATTAAGTCAGTGAATATGAAGAATTGATTAAAAATTTCTTATGAAACTCAGAGGGAAAGGATAAGGAGATAGGAGAAAATATTCAAGGCATAACTATGCATATAAGTGGTTCCCCAAAAGAATAGAACAGGAACAAATTAGATTTATTTAAAGGAATTGGCTCAGATGACTATGGAGGCTGAGAAGTTCCATGATGGGCTGTTTGCAAATTGGAAATCCAGGAAAGCTAATGGTATAGTTCCAGTTTGAGTCTCAGGAGAACCAGTAGTGTTAAGTTCTGATCCAAGCCTAAAGGGCATGAACCGGGAACCCCAATCATGTAAGTTCCAGACCGAGTACAGAAGAAGACCAATGTTCAGCTCAGTTGAGCAGAAAGATCAAAGTTTCCTTTCCTTGATCTTTTTATTCTATTCAGGCCCTCACTAGATTAGAGGATGCTTTCCCACATTTGGGGTGTGTTTGGGGCAGGGGGGATCTACTTTACTGAGTCCACCAATTCAAATGCTAATCAATTGGGAAACATCCTCACAAACCTACTCAGAAATAATTTATTTAGCAAACTATCTGAGCACCCCATGGTCCAGTCAAGGTTATATATATAATTAATCATTACACAGCCATCACCATTTCCACAGTATCCTGTTAGTTACACAGATTGGCCATATTCACTGTAGCAGATGACTACATAAAGACAAAAATACCAGGAGGCAAGAATCACTGAGGACCATCCTGAAAGCTGATTAGCTCAAATGCACACTTAGCCTTAACCCCAATCTCAACACTATGTCTAACTCCCCAACCTCAGCCTAAGTAGGAAACTAAATGCTTGTGTTGTGTGTGTACATGTGTGTGGTGAGGTGCACTGGGACGTGGTGCTGGAAAAGGAGCTTGAGGCAAAATATAATGGGCAACTTCAAGTGTCAGACTGAGGCATTTGGACTTCATTCTCCAGACATTCATGTCATTGGCGGTCTCTGAGCATGAGAACAATATGATAATGTCAGTGTCAAATCCACACACTGTAAGCAATGTGGTGCATAGCTTGTGGGAGAATATCACTTCTTGGCCTTTTGGCTAAGATCAAGTGTAGCATGTAGGGGAAGATAGTGGCAACAGAAGAACAGTTAGGATGCTACTGCAATAATCCAAGCAAGATTTTAGAGGGCCTGAACTAGATTAGTGACAGTAGGAGAGGAGAGGCAGTGGTACATTCAAGAGATATTTCCAAGTGAGAGTCAAATAAAACTAAAGACAAAACTGAGTGTTAATTCTCATTTAAAACCTCTTCCACACCCGAGACCTAACCTCAACTGTCACCTTGACCTAAACTCCAACACCAACACCATAACTATTGTATTCATCAAAAGTGCAACAGTGACAAAAGACAGAAAATTCAAGCCATCATAAGCTAAAAAGGGAATTTGTTGTTTTATGTAATGGAAAATTTCAGAAAAAGATGAAATCAGATTTCAGGCATGTCTTAATCTGGGAACTCAAATGATCTCATTAGGACTGTATCTCTTTCTCAGCCCTTCAGAAAGTCTCTCTTAATTCTGGTGGATAGATGACCTCAAGTAGCCAAGACTCATACCCAAAACCAGGGGTCCTCAAACTTTTTAAACAGGGGGCCAGTTCACTGTCCCTCAGACAGTTGGAGGGCCAGACTGCAGGCCCTGGGATGAGTTGGCTGCTAAGCAGGACAGGTAGCGGCAGCAAAAACACCTGACAGGTGGGCGGGATAAATGTCCTAGGCAGGCCACATGTGGACTGCAGGCTGTAGTTTGAGGATGCCTGCCCAAAACAAATAAAGAAGTTTCACACCTGAGTGTTGAATTCATCCCTAAAGCAATCACCGCAGCCACCTTGGTAGAAAGCCCTGATCAGCCAGGCAGGTGTGTATCATTTTTGATATTACATAAATGATATCAGAGCATACACATGCTAATTTTTAAAATATTTCCAGAAATGCCTTGACATTCCTTCTGTTTAAAGGTGGAAACTGGTTTCTCTTCCTTTAAATGTAGACAAAAATTAGTGTCTTATTCCTAATAAATAGAATATGGCAGAAGTAATGGTGTGTGATTTCTGAGGATTGGTCATAAAAAACATTGCCACTTTGCCTTGAGCTCTGTGAGATTGCTCACTCTAGGAGTGGTGAGCTGCCATATCATGAGGATACTCAAGGAGCCTCACATGGAGGAGATTCACATGGGAGAAATTCAGGCCTTCCATTAGTAAGCAGCACCAACTTGCCAGTGCCATGGGTAAGCCTTCTGAGAAATGGATGCTCCGGCCCCAATCAAGTCTTCAGATGACTGCAGCCCCAGCTGACATCTGTGCAACCTCATGAGAAACCCTGAACCAGAATCTCCCAACTGATCTACACCTGAATTCATGACTCATAAAACTATGGAGATAATATATGTTTCTTACTGCTTAAAGCCTGTAAGTTTTCAGGTTCCTTGTTATATAATAATAGATATTAAAATGAATTATCATTCCACATCATGCTTTTTCACTCATTACTGTGGTTTTTGGCTGTCTCATATTGATACATGTAGATCTGGTTATTTATTTTGATAGCCACAATCATATTTTGCTCATCATTTTTTTATTGCTAGACACAGGGGCTCTTCAGGGTTTTTTTTTGTTTGTTTTGTTTTTTGTTGTTGTTATTATAAACCATGTTGCAATGTCCAAACTTGTATATAGTCCTCCCTGAGCACATGCATAAGAGCTTTTTAGACAACACATTAAGATTTTTCTAGATAGTGCTGATTTGTTCTCTAAAGTAAACATTCCAATAGACTTTGCCACTCACTATGTTTGAGAGTAGCAGTCCCCACATCCCTGACAGCGCTGATACTGTATGCCTTTCACACTTGTTACCACACTGAAGAGGAAAAAGCCCTCCTCGTTCTAACTGGCATTTTCCTGATAAGCAGTGCACCATCTAGTCACCCAGAGCCCTCAGTAATACTGGACAGAACGATCCTTAGATCATCCTGGGGCCTTCCTCTCCCAACTGATTTCCCATGATCCTTCACTCTCTGGTCAAATTTGTTTCTTTGTTGCTGGCCCAGTGGAATACCTAGAAACACCTCAGTAGGCCAGCTGTTTTCAGGAAGAATGCCGCTCCAGACTGTGGTCTGGACTCACCCTGTTCCAGGACTGAGGGCCAGCTCCACCCTCTCTCTTGCCTTCAGGAAGTGTGACAGCTTAAGGCAAGGGGCAGCTGCCAGCTGGGAGCTAACCCTGGGTACAGAGTCTTCTACTAAAAGCACCTAATAATTATGCCCTCTAGAGCAATGGGGAACAGGGTGGGGACAATGGAGAGGGGAGTATCAACAAGTTTCCTGGCCCAGCTTATGCCCTGGGGACCTGGCCAGTGGGAACATAGGAATAGGGCCTGGCCTTGTGTCTCTTTCAGAGCTAGGTTGCTTTCATAAGATTCTAGAACTGGCCTTGGCCTCAACCAGGTCCCCTCTGCCTTCAGTCTGAATCATATCATGCTAGCTGCCAAGTTGGCCATCTTAGCATTCTGGGGTGCTTCCCCCAACTTCAGAGACTCTGCCTGGTGTCTGGATTGCCTATCAGAGTTCCGTCACGTACGAAGCACCTTCACAAGTTTTTGTCATATCAACATGCCAGTGTGCAACTATTTAACATTTTAAAACATCTACCAACTTTTTTACACTTAAATACATTAATGGTAAAAGGAAACTTTATATCCCTACCCAGCATCAGTTACCAAAAAAGAGAAGGCAATTATAGAATAAGATAAAAATTAAACAATATTAGGAAGTTCTACTAAACACTATCATCTGTTCTCTTTGTTTAAAGAAAAAAAGCTAGCAAAGGAAGTGTAAAAGAAACTTAGCACCAACTGAAACTTTCTCTGTTATTCAGTAATATTCAATGTCTGTAAGCTACTTTGTGAAAGAGACCAATAGGCTTGGCGCCTTGTGGCTCAAGTGGCTAAGGCGCCAGCCACATACACCTAAGGTGGCGGGTTCGAATCCAGGCCAGGTCCGCTAAATAACAATGATGGCTGCAACCAAAAAGTAGCCGGGCATTGTGGCAGGTGCCTGTGGTCCCAGCTACTTGGGAGGCTGAGGCAGGAGACTCGCTTGAGCCCAGGAGTTGGAAGTTGCTGTGAGCTGTGATGCCACAGCACTCTACCCAGGGGGACAGCTTGAGGCTCTGTCTCAAAAAAAAAAAAAAGGAAAGACCAATAGCTTTTTTTTGAGACAGAGTCTCACCTGGTCACCCTTGGTAGAGTGCATGGCATCTTAGCTCACAGCAACCTCAAACTCTTGGGTTCAAGTGTTCTTCTTGCCTCAGCCTCCCAAGCATCTGGAACTACAGCCCACAATGCCCAGCTATTTTTTAGAGATGGGAGTCTCACTCTGGGTCAGGCTGGTCTCAAACCTGTGGGCTCAGATAATCTACCTGCCTCAGCCTCTCAAGTGCTGGGATTACAGGCATGAGCCACTACACCTGGGGAGACCAGCAGCTTTTCACCAAAATTCATTCTTACCTTCCATAGTAATGGAGTAGTGGCTGTTCAGTGAATAGGACCTCATTTTCCAGCTCTCCCCTTGTGATTTATTGGGGCCTGGGTTTTTCTGAATAGAATGTGAGTGGTTGCCACTTCCAAGCTAAGGGCTTCAAGGCACCAAGTGTCCTTTCTCATTCCAGCTTACTGAGCTAGTGATGTCTTGGAAGCTGCATGTTAAAGATGACAGCATCACCTACCACCTTGAGGTCTTTATGGAGTAGAGCTGCCTCAACCCCTGAGCAGCCATGAAGGACTATTAAATGAACAAGAAATGCACTTTTATTTCATTTATGCTGCTACATATCAGGGTTTATTTGTTACAGCTGCTTTGCCTAATATAATATTCACCAACACCTACAAGCAGTGAGATTCATTCCCACACTTTAGGAAGCAATGTATTGCAATGATTAAGAGTACCAAGCTGGGTGCGTGGCAGATACGTATTTAAGTGCTGGCTCTGTCACTGGCTGGACGTGTAAACTTGGAGTGTTAGTCTCACTGAGCTTCACACCATAAAATGAGCTTAACAACCATACCTACTACATAATGTTTTTAAGAAGGACTCAACTACAACTCAGACTTTACCTTACAGTCACAAACAATATAACCTAATTTTTTTTTCGAGACAGTCTCACTATGTCACCCTCAGTAGAGTGCGGTGGCATCATAGCTCACAGCAACCTCAAACTCTTGAGCTTAAGTGATTTTCTTGCCTCAGCCTCCCAGTAGCTGGGACTACAGGCACCTGCCACAACACTGGCTATTTTTATTGTTGTTGTTGCTGTTGTTGAAGTTGTCATCATTATTGTTTAGCAGCCCCGAGCAGGGTTCAGACCCACCAGCCCCGGTGTACATGGCTTGTGCCATAACCACTGTGCTACAGGCACCGAGACAATTTTTTTTTTTGAGACAGAGTCTCACTCCATCACCGTGGGTAGTGTGCCATGGCTTCATTATAGCTCACGGGAATCTCAAACTCTTGGGCTCAAGTACTCTTCCTGCCTCAGCCTCCTAAGTAGCTGGGATTATAGGCACTCACCACAATGCCCAGCTAGTTTTTCTATTTTTAGTAAAGATGGATCTTGCTCTTGCTCAGGCTGGTCTCAGACTCTGAGCTCAAGCAATCCACCCCCTCAGCTTCCCAGAGTATTACGATTACAGGCATGAGCCACCATGCCCAGCCAGTGTAACCTAGTTATACGTACCCTCATATTAACCTAAAATTTAAAAAAAGAAGAAAAAATAAGGCCAGGCATGGTGGCTCACTCCTGTAAATCCCAGCACTCTGGGAAGCCAAGGTGGGAAGATTGCTTGCAGTTAGGAGTTTGAGGTTTGAGATCAGGCTGAGCAAGAGTGAGACCCTCTCTCCATGAAAAATAGAAAAATTAGCCAGGTGTTGTGGTGGGCACCTGCGGCCTGAGCTACTTGGGAGGATGAGGCAGGAAGATCCCTTCAACCCCGGAGTGTGAGGCTGCAGTGAACTATGATCATGTCACTGTACTCTGGTCTAGGTGACAAAGCAAGACCTTGTCTCAAAAAAAAAAAGGAATGAAATGGAAAAAGTGTCCCCTATTTACTGCATTTCTAAGGCCCCTATTTGTTTTAGTTTTTGTTTGTTTTATACATTTGTTTCAGTGTTTCTTTATGATGAATACATTTAATATGGTAGCTTATTTTCTTTCCCTCTTATTTTTTTCTTCTTTTCCTGGAAAGCTGTTATTATATAAATGGCGTGGCTGGCATATTAGAACTGAGGAAATACCTTAGGTAAAGATCCCCAGCAAGTGCCCAACAAAGAGTAGCTATTGTTTTTACTATTGATTCAGTTGTCACCGTCATGGCTGACGGTGCTTCTGCCCTGATTCCTTTGACCATTAAACCAGAGGTTGCCAACGGGAGGCCTGGTAGCCAAATCTGGCCCAAGGGCCTGTTTTGATTGGCCGGTTTATCTGAATGAATTGCCAAAACTTGAAAACTATAAGGTTTTATAGAGTTATCTGGCTTTCTGGCTTCCTTTTTAAAACTTCGGAAAATCTGACTTTAGTGGTCTGCATTAATTAGCTGGAGCCACTCACAGTCACCCTCTCCAAAAGCCAGTTTACTATAACCCCACCCTGTCTTACTGGGATACAGGACCATCTCACTTGTTTGCGGAACCCACCTGGCCCCTGCATGCAGTTCACTGCGGGACTCCTGTGATAAATAAAAATTACTGAGGAATTGCTGCGTATTTCTGCTCTTTCACTTGAACTAGGAAGCAGTCTGGTGAGTTGGGGCAGGGACAGGCAGTCCTGCTGTATCCCTGCCTCTGAACAATGGACCTGAAGAGTCCAGGTGTGGTGGGCAGAGCCTTTCCCAGTCATGGGGGAAAGGTGATGAAGAAGACCCTGGTGTGTGCTGGGCACAGTGGCTCAGAACCATAATCCTAGCAGTCTGAGAGGCTGAAGTGGGTGGATTGCTGGAGCTAAGGAGTTCAGGAGTTCAAGACCAGCCTGAGCAAGATTGAGACCCCATCTCTTTTTTTTTTTTTTTTTTTTTAGACGGAGCCTCAAGCTATCCCCCTGGGTAGAGTGCCGTGGCATCACGCTCACAGCAACCTTCAACTCCTGGGCTCAAGCGAGTCTCCTGCCTCAGCCTCCCAAGTAGCTGGGACTACAGGCGCCCGCCACAACGCCCGGCCATTTTTTGGTTGCAGCCATCATTGTTGTTTGGCGGCCCAGGCTGGGGATTTGAACCCGCCACCTTAGGTGTATGTGGCTGGCGCCTTAGCCGCTTGAGCCACAGGCGCCGAGCCCATACCCCATCTCTTATAAAAAGAAAAAATAAGACCGCGGTGTGGGCAGTCACTCTTTGAAAAATCACTTTTCTTCTCTACCTGATGGGCATATAATGAGGGTGTGCAGCACACCCCCTCAGCGGTTCTCAACCTGTGTCTCATGACCCACAGGAACTGTACTAAAGGACTGCAGCATTAGGAAGGTTGAGAACCACTGCCCTCGATGAAGGGCTCAGTTACAACTTGAATTTTACCTTAGAAACACAAACAATGTAACCTCATCATTTGTACCCTGATATTAATCTGAACTTAAAAGAAAAAGAAATAAAAATTTAAAAAAAATTTAAAAATAAAAATCTTACTTTTCTTTATTGAAGTGTAACACAAAGACAGAAAGGTGCATAGTTAATTATACAGCATCATGAATTGTGGCAATCTGAGCACAACCATCTAACCAACACCCAGGCTGAGAGAATGTCACCAGCAACCCCCAGAAGTCACCCCCTTTCAATTGTTAACACTCCTCACCCCCTCCCTACCTGTACCCCCAACAAGGGTCACCACTATCCTAACTTTTACCTACATAGATTGGTTTCTCCTGTTTCTATATTTTATGCAAATATAGGCATTTGGTACATACCCTACAGCTTCTTCTGCTCAACATTTGGCTGAAGATTCATATACATTGCTGCAGGTACACGTAGGGTGTTCATTCTCATCAGTACATAGTCTTCCCATGTGTGCATATATCACAGGGTATTTATCCATTCTCCTGTTGATAAGCATTTAGCCGCTTCCAGTTTGGATAGTTACAAACAGGGCTGCTGTGAGTCTTCTAGTATGTGTCTTTTGTTGAATAAATAAATAAGCACACACATGTATATCTATGTGTATATTTTTTTCTTTGCTGGGTATTTAAGCTGGAAATGGAATTGCTAGGTCAATAGGGTATGCACAAGTCCAGGTTAGTAGATACTACTAAGTGGTTGCACCATTTTTGACTTCTAGCAGCACAGTATAAGAGTTCCAGTTGTTCTATATCCTCGTCAGCACTTGGGAATTTCTATCTTTCGTTTTAGCCATACTGGTGGATATGTAATGGTAACGCACATGGTTTTACTGAATATTTCCCTTAGAACTTACGGTGACAAGTACATTTTCAAATATTTAGAGGCAATTTAGATACTCTCTTTTGTGAAGTAAGCATGTGCACGCACGTTTGTGTGTGTGTGTGTGTATAAAATTTGCTTATTTTCTTGTCTACAGCCCTGTGACCCTGAACACACCCAATCTAGTCCAAAATTCACCTATTTTCTTCTATTGTGTTTCTTTTGTGATACTGATTTGTGGGTCTTTGTATATTCTGAATACAACTCCTTTGCCTGCAACTTTTTTCTCCAATCTTTTGGCCTTTTCACTCTCTCTTTGGTGTTCCTTGATAAAAAAAAAATCTTAATTGTAATATAGGCCCATTTATCTTGGTTTTGTTGTTCTGTTTTGGTGGTGGCAGTATTGCCGCTTATTGTGTTCTGGCAGATACTTTAAGTTGTCTGTAAACATCCATTCTTCATTTTTCCTGTGAAATGTGCCCAGCTAAGTAACTAGCAGATAGGATGGCCATATGACACAGCTCTGGCCGGTATGAATTAACAGAAGCCTACTGTGGGGGGGGAGTGGAGATGGTGGCAGGGATTCTGGGAGTGAGTTGGAGCTATTCTTCCCCTTCCCTCCGTATTGTATATTGAAGGCAAATAGGATGTATGGAGCTACAGCAGCCATCTTGCAACCATGACAGAAAGATCAAGAGCATAGCAATGACATCAGCCCCAGCATCAAAGAGCAACTTAAACAACACTAGTACCTGCTACTTCTGGATTCTCGTTATAGGAAACAAGTGAATCCCTATTTATAGCTTTCTATGACTTGTAACAAAATCATTGCTAACTGATAATATAACAAAGTCCCTTATCAACTCCCTTTAATTGTTCCCATTACCTTTGCCAGACTAATCTTCCTAAAACCTAAATACACGTCCTCCTTTTCATCAGATGTCTTCAGTTCTCTCTAGGCTGGCTTTCCAGGGACTCCAAAACCCAGCCACAGCCTCTGTCTCCAAGTCTGTCTTCCATTCACTCCTGATTTACACAATTCACTGCTTCTATTCCTCATTCTCCCACTGTTTCTTTCTCCACCTGGAATATCAGTGCACTGCTGAATTCTACATCCAGTTGGAATATTGTTCGTGTATAAAGAGAACTGAAAGACATCCTAATAAACAAACAAACAAACAAAAAAGAAAGACATCCAGGCGGCGCCTGTGGCTCAAAGGAGTAGGGTGCTGGCACCATATACCGGAGGTGGTGGGTGCAAACCCGACCCCAGCCAAAACTGCAAAAAAAAAAAAAAAAAAGGCATCCTCAAATATGGAAGAACTCAGGTATTAGCTCACTACACTCATTCTGGATAAATCTTGTTGAGGCCATAATGCAGCCTACTGAAAGATGACTAACACAAAGAACATACGTGTGAAGAATATTTAATGTGACAGGAATTCGTGGTGAGTGCTACACCCCAAGACACACAGGATAAAGTCTGTAACTGAATACCAACAGAAAAAAATAAGTTGCAGCAATCATAAAAACTGAAAGAAACATCCTTGTGATAATTATTTTCCATTGGAAATACTTGCAGGATACAAGTATATAATATTGTTTAGATACAAAGAGCTCTTACAAATCAGTGAGAAAAGTACCAACAAATGAGGACCCAGACTGTCAAAGTCATAAATAGCCAATTCCAGGAGTAAAAGTGACTAAAAAATACACCAAAAGATACCAACCATATTAATGATTAAGTATATGCAAACTGGAACAAACAATAATTTTTTTTACTAAATTTCACCCATTGGATTGGCCAAAAATAAAGTTTGGTAATGCCCAGTGTCTGAGAGATGAAAAGGAACAGGCTCCCTGATTGGCTATTGGTGTTTCTATAAATGGGTTCAACCCTTGTGGAGGGCTCTTCACATTTCCTATTAAAATGTTTAATATGTGCAGTGAGGAGCTCTGTAGAAATCACCAGGCTTTGCCTACCAAATAAAGTTGATCTCGTCAGTGTTCTAACTATAATGACTACCATCCCCAGCTTTCCCAGAGAGCAGAAAGTGCAGTCTTCCCCTGCCCCACCTGGTGCCCCTTCATGCTTAGAAGTCCCTTTCTTTGTGTCACTTGCCAGCACTACCAGCTCCCCTTGCTCTGAACTGCTGCTGCTCAAGACTTCGCAGTTCATTTTGAGTCATCTGTTCTGTGGTCTTCACACCATCCCAATAGGCACAGGCTTAAACCTCACCTTAATCCCCCTTCAAAGCACAATGAAGATACTGAACCAAAACTGGGGAAAAATAAAACTCCCAGGCAGAATTAGCTAACACTGCTCTTCCAAGTAATTGTTCCTGGGAACCACAAGCCAAACCCAACCGTAGGGACTTTCTACAAGTGATTGGGGGAGGGAGGATGGTCAACAGGTTTTCATGGAGGGAAAGCCCACCCAACCCCCATTCAAGATTTTAGATCCTCTCTCTTGAATATAAGACATTTCTTTTCCTGTGGTACACAGTTCTCCAAATGTTTACATTTTTATAATGATGATGTTTGGCCTTGTGATCATAAAAAATATATACACACATGCTAAAACTATGTAAGAAAAAAATCTATCCAGGATTTATAGGTAGATTCAACAAACAAATATAGTCAAAATTCTGGTGACTAGAACAGGCAGTTCAGTTAAGGAACACCCTTCTAGAGTACACTTTGTTCCTGCCTGGGTGTGCCACATGTTACAGATAGATACTCAATAAATGTTTGTTGAATGAATAATTAATGTTGACCCCCCCATCACCTTATGAGTCTGTGTGTCCTGGTTTGACACTTTCATCCTTCCATCCAAGTCACACTGCTGTCTCCACTGGGTCTTTGCCGACTCTATCTCATCCTCTCCTCATGCCCAGATCAGGTCTCACTTCTGTCTGTGAAATCCGACCAGTTTCTGATGTCCCCTATGTCCATATCCAACCCTCCTTCCTAGAGCCTCATGTCCACTTCCTCCTCATCACATTTCATTTTATAGACTAAATTCATATTTATATACCAGTTCTTTTTCTATTCTTGCCCATCTTATCTCCTTCAGCAGGTAAATCCCCAAAGGGAATCCTCTCCTGCTCCTATTTTTTCCATACAGTTGGTGATCAATAAATACTGATTTGGGGTTTGGTTTTGGTTTTGTCATGGGGTCTCACTATGTTCAAATGATCCTCTCGCCTCAGCCTCCTGAGTAGCTGGGACTACAGGCCCGCACCACCCACCACCATGCTCAGCTGTGTGAAAGTGATTTATGAGGAAGTGTTCCCAGAAAAAAAAATTAATAGGGATATGGGGAAGTGGGGAGAGGAGAGAAAGAAGGTGAAGAAGGGTGTTTTACCACTTAAAGTCACATAGAGTGTGACTGAGGCTCAGCCCTCCCAGAGAGCTTTGGGGACAGCCTGGGTCATACCCTAGAGTTGTTTCATTAATACAGAGCTGGAGTATTCATTCATATCCCACACTGTCAGGCAGGGGTTAAGGGCTGTCCCCAGGGCACAGAAACTTTCAGGTATTTCTGGTTTTCTTGGATGTGCAAGAAAGTAGCTCCTGGCAGTCCAAGGACAGCCCTTCCACCAATAGACGCAGGACCTGGCCCTTGGGTCAGAAAATAAAAGACGTAGGTGCCTACTGTGCACAAAAATGCTAAGATAACCCAGAGTGTGGGAGAGCTGACAGCATCCACACATTCTTTCCACAGACAGTCCCTCTGTATCTAGTACACTACAGACACTCCGTGGAAATTGCTGAGGAACAAACTTTGCCTTCAGGGATCCAACACGAAGTCTAGAAGGGGAGGCAAGTGCATACGGAGGAAGTCCCGTCCAGGATGTGGCAACGACAGAGGTAGGTGGGGGCCGGGGGAAGTGGCCAACTGTGCCCAAGTGATTTCCAGAGATGATGCAGCATCTTAAAGGCTGAGTAAGGGGGAAAGGGCGGTATTCCTAACAGGAGGAACAGCGTGTGCAAAGGCAGAGAAACAAAGTACACGATTTGTTTGGAAATGGGGAGTAGTTTGCTGCAGCTGGAACACAGGGTGTGGGAGAAAGGAAGAGACCGGGGCTGGCTGGGGTTGTAAAGAGAGGCTGGGGTGACATGGGGAAGAGCCTTCTACACCCTGCTAAGGAGACAGTAAAATTTTAAGAGGAGTCTGGTGTTTAGGAAGAGGGCGGCCATGTAAACCATGCACTGGATACCAGGTGTTCCGGCAGCCTGGCACACACAACCCTTACCCAAGCATTCCGTTTCTCTAACCACAATGATTGCTTCAGGGTCAGGCATATGATCAAGGCAGACAAAGGGGAATGGAGTCTGGGGCTCTCCTTGGAGCTGCTGGGAAACAGCCACTGGGCACAGGGGAGGTGCAGACATAGGGAAGGGCTTCTGAGCACATCACCTCAGCACCTGATCTGGCCAAACACATGGGCATCAATCAATATCCCCATGATGACGAATATAAATTTCATTTTCTGGCTTAAACCCATGTGAACAGGGTTTTTGCTACATTAAGTTAATGAGCACTAATACAGAATGTATATTTTAAAATCAAAAATAAGAACAAACAAAAAAACTCTTCCAGGTCAGATGTAGTGGCTCTTGTCTATAATCCCAGCACTCTGGGAGGCTGAGGTGGGAGGATTGCTTGAACTCAAGAGTTCAAGAACTGCCTGGGCAAGAGCAAGACTCTCTACTAAAAACAGAAAAATTACCCAGGCGTTATGGCAGGTACCTATAGTCCCAGATACTCAAGAGGCTAAGGCAAGAGGATCACTTGAACCCAAGAGATTGAGGTTGCTGTGAGCTATGATGCCACAGCACTCAACCCCAAGATGACAGAGAGACTCTGCTAAGAAAAAAAAAAAAGGAAGAAGGTTGGGAAGGAGGAAAGAAGGAAAGGAGGGAGAGACGGAGGAAGGGAGGGGAAGGAAGGAAGAGAAGGAAGGGGAAGAAAGATAAATTAGCAGATACCTATAGTCCCAGCTACTCAGGCGGCTGAGGCAGGAGCATTGCTTGAGCCCAGGAGCTTGAGGTTCCAGTGAGCTGTGATGATACCCCTGCACCCTAGCTGGGACAGCAGGCTCTGTCTCAAAAAACAATTAAAAAAATAAATGTTTAAAAAGAGAGGATGGTGCCTGTGGCGGGGAAGGCACCAGCCCCATATACCGAGGGTGGTGGGTTCAAACCTGGCCCCAGCCAAACTGCAACAAAAAAAATAGCCCAATGTTGTGGCAGGTGCCTCTAGTCCCAGCGACTCGGGAGGCTGAGGCAAGAGAGTCGCCTAAGCCCAGAAGTTGAGGTTGCTGTGAGCTGTGTGACACCACGGCACTCTACTGTGGGCAATAAAGTGAAACTCTGTCTCTACAAAAATAAATAAATGAAAATTAAAAAATAAATGTTTAAAAATAGAAAGAAATAAGGAGCAAGGTCTGAGTTTGGAGGGGCTGTGGGGAGGAGAGACATAGGACTCTCCCGGTTGGGTAGTGCGTGATCAAATAAAAAGGACTTAGCAGCATAATTAGAATTCTCTTCCTACCTCTTGAGGGTTTTTGGCAAGGTGGGAAGAATAGCATAGATGAAAAAATTAAAATCAATCAAATCTACAAAATGTCCCCATTAATTTGAAGAGAATACAGATCTTTTTGATATTAAATCTTCCCATTCAGGAACGTGCCTTATGCATTAATTAATGTTTTCTTTAGGGCTTTCTGTATAGTTTTCTAGTTTTCTCCAGAACAGTCTCATATCATACTTTGTTAAGACTCCTCCTAAGATATCTTTGAGTTTTCTAGCTTAGAAAATTGAATGGATGAAGGAATCACCAACAATAGCAACCAAAGCTATAAAATATCTAGGAATTAATACACTGGGATAGCTAAGACACTTTTGGAAAACAAATGGGAGCAACATTGGTGGGCAGGAAAATTACTGTACCAGATATCAAAACCCACCAGAAAGCTACAAACTTTAAAACAGGGTCATGTGGCAGGTGGACCAGACATCCAATGGAACACTACTCATCATAAAAGGGAATAAACTATGGATACATCCAACAACTTGGATAAATCTCAAAGGCATTACACTAAGTGACTGAAGCCAGTCCAAAGGTTACCAGCTGGATGATTCCATGCATGTGACATTCTGGAAAAGAAAAAATTATGTTCAAAGAGGACAGATCAGGTTATGAGCAGAAGGAAGATGTGACTAGGCAGGGACGTCATGAGGGAGTTTTCCAGGGCAATGGTTGCGGTGTTGGTTACACAAATATATTTAGGTGTTAAAATTTATAAAGCTACATACCAAATAAGGTTGATTTTACTGTGTGGTAATTTAATAATTTAATTTAATTTAACAGACAAAGCAGTATAGTGGTAGTCTAGTACTAAACAAATAGATGAATGAAAATAGAATAGCCTATATGTATAAGGCTACTAGAGAAAAACAGCTTTTCAGGAGATTGGTTGTATAACTATAGATGAAACACCTATATGCTTCTGGCCAAAAAAGCCATTTAAGAGAGAGCAGTGAAAAGACTTTGTGCAGACATATTTGTGAGAAACTGAGGCAGAATCCCATGTGACCAGGTTGGTTGTGAGCCTAACATGACCAAGGCTTCAGCTGGAATAGCATTTACTGCATTAAGGAATTAAGGTTGACTTTATAAGACCAATAAAAAAGCCCTTTGGAAAACTGGCCAGATACCCATAGGTAACATTTCCTGATCTGTGGTAAGTAACGAAGGTCATTTGCTGACGGGTCCGGGAATGGAAATGTGCTCAGGGACCTCAAGAGAAGAGGAATTTACCCAATGCTCATAGGTATCTAATGGCACAGATGAAACTTGGCTTGTGAAAGGCTTTTGAGAAGTCCAGCCTGAAAATTCCTTCTAAAAGGTTCCAGCAAAAACCCTCTGACTTAAGGCCTACATGGGAGCAGAGGTTTGCACACAAATTCCTGTATGCTCAAGAAGTTTCTTTATGCTTTGGTTAAAGATCCAAAGTAACAGCCTCCAAATGGCAAGGCCAGCAAGGGCAGGTATTCAATCTACCTTGTTCCTCCACAGCCTCAGGCATCATCAGATAAGAACAAAGACGTAAAAAGAAAAAAAAAAAAAGAACAAAGAAGTAATGGCTAACAACATGTTTTCCATTAAGTTATGTTAAATTGGGTTATGTTGAAAGGGTTATGTCAAAAGGTATATGTTGAGGGGATTATTGGAAGCTAATCATGAGGTAGTTTAAATGGATCAATGAGGTCATTGTTGCATTGTGCGCATGTACAAAATTCCCTATATAAACCAACCACAAATAGAGAAGCTCGCCATTTTGCCTGAGCAAGCAGATGGTCACCTTTATTTAAAACACAATTTCAATAAGCGTGCTTATTCTCCGTGACATTGCTTTTCTGCGAGACCCTTATGACAATATACAACAACGTAAATGTGCCTAATACTACCAAATTGCAGACTTAAAAATAATTAAGGTGGGGTGGCACCTGTGGTTCAAGGAGTAGGGCGCCGGCCCCATATGCCAGAGGTGGTGGGTTCATATTCAGCCCTGGCCAAAAACTGCAAAATAATAATCATAATAATAATAATTAAGGTGGTAAATTTTATGTTATATTTTATTTCACCACATACATTTTTTAATGAATGTTGAAGTTAGGACATTAGTATACTTCTGTGCTACTTTTGTATAATTTGACATTTCTCATAATTAAAAGGTTTTCTTTATAAGAGGTGGTTTTTCAAATCAGGTGTGAAATGCTAATAAAAGTATGGAGATAGTTGACATTTTATTTATAAACAAAAAGATCTCACCCTCAAATAGGTTTTAAAAAACCAGTTTGGGGTGGTGCCCATAGCTTAATGGGTAGGGCATCAGCTACATGCACCAGAAACTGGAGGGTTCAAACCTGGCCCCAGCCTGCTAAACAGTGACAACTACCACACACACACACACACACACACGAAACAGTTTGATTCAAATTTTTACATTAAAAACACCAACAATAACAACAACATGGAAGAATTAAAGCAAAGCAGATGCAGGAAATCCTCTAAGGTAGGAGAAAGGAAGGCTTTGCAAAGCCTGGCAGGAAACCCAGAAGCTAGAAAGGAAAAAGGCCACAGATTTGATAAAAACAAAAAGTTACGGATGATAAGAGATACCATTTAAAAAGTGACTAAATTCTATGCTGTCAACTAGGGGGAAAAATATGTGTCAGAACCCCTCAGATTTCTTCACCCATTAGGAAACAAAACCTGGAGGTCTCTGAATTTTGTATCTTGTGACAAAATATCTTCTTTTCCAGTTTAGTTCATGATCATTAAGGTTGAACACAAAAACCAACTCAGACATAGCACAGAGATAAATCCTGCTGCCTGTCAGTGACAGCAGGCTTGGATCCAGAAGCACTCAAATGTATAAACTCAGGCTCTCCTACTTGACCTTGCTGCACCTCCACTTCTCCAGATGTAAATAGGGACCTCCTCAGTAGAGTGCTTAACCCAGGCCCTTGCCCATGGTAAGAACTAAAGAAAGGTTAGCTGCTCCTGACTATGGGTAATAGGTTTAGGGATCATGGTGGTTGCCTGAATGAGAGTTTATTATCTTCTGTATAAATTTCTGTTTCCCAAATACTGAACAATGATGAGTTATTACCATTAGAATCAAGAAAGTTATTTACATTTTGTCTTTTGAAAAAACAGAGGTGACTCAGAGATTTAACTAAATCTCTGGAGGAGAGATCAAAGGAGGATAAAACTAGGATGTTTGGGCTCGTCCTTAATCCTGGGAGTGATGGTGTTTCCAACCTAAAGTCCTTATCCCAAGTGGACACGTAAGGACGACGAAGACACCATCCCTGAGTGTGAGTGGGTCACCGTCTGCTCTATGCGGTACTGGAGGTGGATGGGCAGGAAGCTTAGCACCGTACAGGCTGACCGACAGCAGGACATAATTACAGAGAATGCTCATTCTCACCTAAGTCTCTAGAGAAAGTCTTCCAGAGGTGACATCGGAGCTGAATCTTGAAAGGTGATAAGGCATTTAGCAAGTGTGGGGCATGAGAGTCCCCGAAAAGGTCACAACATATAAAAATGCACACAGGCACAGAAGCGCCCGGCCAAGTTGGGATGAACCAAGATGTCCACACGGGCTCTCTCATGGGCAGAGGAGCAAATGAGGCTGGAATGTGGGCTGAGGGTTGCAAAGCTCTTAAAGGGGATTTGACTCATCCTGTAGCCAAAGGGAGACAACTAAAGGCACCTGGGCTAGGAGATGATGCAATCAGATCCTTGTTTTAGAAAGATATCACTGAAACAAAGCAGGGACAGGCAGAAGCAGAAAGCCATTTTATTCATTCAGTTCCATGGCTGTTCAGTGACTGTCCCTGCTGAGTTGGTTTCCTATTGCTGTCCTAACAAACTACCACAAACTTAGTAGCTTAAAACAACATAACTTTACTATTTTAAACTTTCTAGAGGTCAGCAGTCTGAAATGGGTCTCACTGGGTAGAAATCAAGCTGTCAACAGAGCTGCGTTTCTTCTGGAGGTTCTAGGGGAGAATTCATTTTTTGGACTTTCCCAGCTTATGGGGGCTGCCCGTGTCCCTTGCCTCAACAACTCCCCTTAGATTTCCAGTTTGAGGCTGGGCATGATGGTGCATCATTGAGAGATGAGAAATATTACAGCATGGACTCTGAGACTCCAGTGGAAATTAAAATTCAGTTTGGTTATCTGGTCATACTGACACGTCTCCCTCTTTTTGTTGACTATCTGGGCCCATGTCCCCTCCGAGGAAGACCATAATGGTGCCGTGGGCAGGGCTGGGAAGTTCCAGTTACATGAAACTACATCACCACCCTCTGGTGCTTTCTCATTACACCTTGCTTTTTAAAACCAAGGACAACTGGAAAAGTCCTACTGTGACATTGCTTTTTCTATCCCTTCCTAATCTCTTCCCCTAGAGTGGGTAAACTCATCCTTTGTTCTACTCAGTGGACAAAACAAAATAAGGCACAAAAAGCAGGTGGGACTTGAAGGAACATCTGATGTTGGGACAACTTAGTTGTAAGGCTTAAGAGTTTTCGTTTGAAGATGGCAAGCTTAGGGTGTCTGATTTCTCAGCCCCCTGCCACTCTGGTCTTATTATGAGATGTGTCCTCATGCAGAGAGATCAGAGGAATGTTTTCCACAGCTATCCTCAGATTACGCTGCATCTTCCAGCTGTATTTTCAACAGGAGGTTTCTGGTTATGCAATAAGCATCACAGGATGTGCAAACAGGTCAGGCAGGAGGCAAGATCAGCTTAAGGTCATAGTCAAACTGGTTGCAGGCAACTTTCTGGGCTGTCCGGGCCACACCAGGGCACCAGCTATTCAAAGAAAAGATTTTTAAAACTAAGTCCAAGGATTCCTGGAATGAGGCTGGCTTTAACCCTCTGCTCTACACCACTACCAATATCCCAGATCAGTAACCAAGATCTGATGCTCTAGTCCCCTGAATGTCCCTAGAGTCTGTCTTCTCTCCATTCTCTCAGCTACCACCACCATCTGCCACCTGGACTCTTGCAATATCCTCTCACTGAGTAGCCTCACATCCTCTTTCCTCTCATCTCAGTCTAAAGATCTTTTTTAAAGCATAAACCTAGTCATTATGCCGCCCCTTAATCTCCCCCACGCAATATATTCCCTTTCTGCTATTTTTAATACAAAGACTTAAATCCTCCATGGCTGATGAGACCCTTATGGCCAGGTCGGTTTCTGCTCTGTCTCTGCACTTCATACACAGATCCTTTCTGTAGTGGAGGCTGCACCCACACCCCCCGAGTCTTAACCACCTCCATGCATATCTGATGACTTCCAACTGCCAGCACTTGCTGTTTTGCCTAAGAGCTGCATCTGGTCTCTGCAACTCCCTGCCTACCTGCCTCCTACCCCACAGCAGCCCTCAAACAGTGAGAGTTGGGGTGTAGGTGTAAACACCCCAGGTCCCTTGTCTTGCCTGGGCAGGTCATTCTGATGTGTGTTCATGCTGCCTCCCACAGTTCCCCAGCAGGGGGAGACCCCACCTGCCCACAGTAGTCACTGGCTAGAGTTGTGGTGGTTTATTTTTATATGTCCACTTGCCTAGGCTAACTTTCCCAATCAAATTCTAATTAATCTAGGTGCAGCTATGAAGGTATTTGATAGATTCCTGTTTAACATCTATAGTCATGAGTAAAGATTACCCCGAATAATGTGAGTGGGCTTCAATCAGTTAAGGGCTAAAACCAAGATTTTCTTTAGAAGAAATTCTGTCTCAAGACTGCATTAGCTCCTATCTGAGTCTCCAGCCTGCCAGCTTGCCTTGCAGACTTGCTAGCCCCCAACAATCACATGAGCTAATGCCTTAATATAAATAAATACCTGTACCTCTCTATCATCTGCCTATATCTTTTATTTAGAAACAGCCAGGCTTGGTAGTCATACCTGTAATCCCAGCAACTCAGGAGGCAGAAAGCTGGAGCTGGGAAAAGCCTAGGCTGGAGCTTTCACTGGGGTTTCCCCAGGGAAGGTGAGACAGGGCAGGGTAAACAGTTTAGGATCACCTAGTGTGAATAACTTCAGTGGGCTCTAAGCTATAGGTGTGGCTCCTAGTCTCCTGGTGCCTGGCCTGGGGAGGACTGAAGAGTATAGAGGAAAATGACCAACCATTGCTCAGTTTGCATATCAAAGGCATCCTCCCACCAGAGTCCGTTACCCCGACACTCACCATACCCCCTGCACTCACCTACCTGGTACCTGTGCCTGTAGGAACTGGACTATAAAGCAGGAGGTGAGCGTCCTCTGAATTTACAGCCACTCCCCAAGGCTGGAATCACTGCCTGAGCTCTGTCTCCTGTCACATCAGTGGCAGCATTAGATTCTCACTGTGATGTGAATCCTGCTGTAAATTGCACTGCTGAGGGTCTAGGTTTCACACTCCCTACAAGAATCTAATGCCCCCCACCTCCGTGAAAAAATTGTCTTCCATGAAACTAGTCTTCAATGACAAAAAGGTCAAAACATCATCATATTCAGAAAATAAAATATACAAATGATACAAAGCTGCACTGGGGTTTCCTCTCCATTGATTTCCTGAGACATGATAGTCCTGCAATAAATATGTGTTGAATTAATGAATTCCTAAAAACAGTAAAGGACTGTCCCATGTACCTTCTTTCTAATGGCTGTCCTGCAGAGGATGTTTAGAATCTGGATGGAGGAATGAAGCCAGAGATAAAAACACAGGAAAGACCTCACAAGGCAGAGGGAAGATATCAAATATCTACCCTCTACCAAATATCACTAAAGGAAGAATTGACTTTTTCATACTGTCTTCTTGTTACACAGGTAATACATTTAGATAATAATGTAATTTTAGATACAAAAAATAAAAATTGCCTGTGATGTAAAAACTGGTGAAATACGAATAATGTCTGTACCTATGTGGCAATAGTAATAGTGTGTAAAATATTGTCACTGGGAGAAGCTGGAAGAGATGCATGTGGGGTCTCTCTGTACTATTTTTGCAATTTCTCACGAGTCAAACTATTTCCAAAACAAAAAGTTATAATAAAAATGTCCTTGTAATTATACTCCCTAAAGAACTATTGCTAATGTTTTTTTCCTTGCAGACTTTTTCTATGCATATGTATTTGTGTTTTATCAATTATGTTATACATGCTGTTTTGCAATCAGTTTTTCCCCCATATAGCACAGTGATTCTTAACTTTGGCTATACTTTAAAATTACCTGGTAAGCCTTAAAAAAAAAACAAAAAAAAACCTGGCAACTTCCACTTCCAGAAAGATAGCTGTCCCTCTCCCTCTCCCTATTCCTTCTACTAAGTACAATTTACTGTATGATACCAACATTAGAAGACTGTCAGGTGGAGAACAAAGTAGACAACAAAGTAGACAGGCTAGGGACATCAGAACCCAGGAAATGACACAGTATTGGATTTCCTGGGTTTTCTTTTTGCCTTGTGCTTTCCCAGAAATGGAGCTGAAGAACCTGGAACCTGAAAATGTGAACACACACACACATATCCCCAATGGACTCTTGCTTTCTCCAGCCAGAAGTAAAAAATTTATATATAAATATATATAGTGGCAGCCTAGCAAGGCATAAAACCTTTTAGATAATAACTGACTTTCTCTAGCCAAGCACCAGAAAAGGAGCTGTGGACCCACCCACACCCACTTCTGCAAAGGCCTGGTAGGAAGCCAGGGCTTCTGTTCTCACCTGGCAGTACAGAGGCATCCCTCTGACCCACCACTGGGGTGGTATCACAGGAGGTTTAATGGAAAGACTTTTGTCATCACCCGGTGGTATCAAAGCCACCCCCTTGTGGTGTCAGTGAAGATCATGTGGAAAGCTGGAACTCACATTTCCACCATCCCTCAACAATCACAAGAAGCCCCTTCCCTCAGGTATCAGAGGCTGAGTGGGAATTTATGCCTGGGCTTCTACCCGTACTTGGCAATAACAAAGTGGTGCCTATCCTTCCCCACTGGATCATTCATCAGAGAATTATACCTAAACAAAAATTTTACATAAATCCCAGTATCTCAAAACATGAAAATGTCTAGGTTTCTATTGAAAATCACCCATCGTATCAAAACCCAGAAAGATCTCCAACTGAATGAAAAAAACACAATTGATAGGGCAGTGCCTGTGGCTCAAAGGAGTGGGGTGTTGGCCCCATATGCCAGAGGTGGCAGGTTCAAATCCAGCCCCAGCCAAAAACTGCAAAAAAAAAAAAAAAAAAAAGACAATCAATGTATTGATTAATGAAGTGAAAGAGAAGTTAAAATAATCTGAGAAAGATTGTAAAGCAGCTTTGATAATAATTCTTCAAGAAGCAATTACAAACATGTTTGAAACAAAGAAATAGAAAGTGTCATCCAAGAAATACAAATAGAAAGAATAACCAAATGAAAATTTTAACAACTGAAATGAAAACATCAGTGGATCACCTCAGCAGCTGAATGGAGGGGACAGAGAGTAGAATCATTGAGTTGGAAGATAAAATGATAGAAACTATACATGGATCTAAACAACAGAGAGAAAATAGACTGGAAAAATAATGAACAGAGCTTCAGGAGATACAAGAGACCTAACATTCATGTCACTGATGTGCTAGCAGGAAGGCTAAAAGAGAGCAGGGCTGAAAAGTGCTTGAAGAAATGATGGCTGAAAACTTCTCAAATTCAGAAAGAAAGATAAACCTACAGATTTAAGACAAGCAAACTCCAGTTACTGTAAACTAAGACTACTATTTTATTTATTTTTGTTTGTTTGTTTTGATGAGTTTTTCTCATCAAAAACTATAGAGATCAGAAGGAAGTGGCACAGTACCTTTTAAGAGCCAAAAGAAAGAACTGTCAACTAAGAATTCTATACTCAATGAATCCGTTAGGAATGACATAGATATAAGACATTCTTGGAAGAAGGAAAACCAAGAAAATCTCACTAGCAGACCTACCCTAAAACAATGATTAAAGGAAGTTTTTAAAAATTTAAACAAAACAATAAAAGAAGCAATTTTGGAACATCAGGAAGAAAAAATAGTAAATAAAAATATGAGTAAATGGAATTGGCTTTCCCTCTTAAGTTTTCTGAATTATGTTTGACAGTTGAAGCAAAATTGTAACACTTTCTGATGTGTTCTAAATTTGGTTCTAAATATTTAAAGTAAATACATTAAACAGGAGGAAGATAAAGAGAAGTAAAAGGAGGCAAGTTTTCTATAGTTCACTTACTGGTAAATATTTTATACAAGTAGACTATGTTATATATATATAAAGCAATACCCAGATCAAATATTAAAAACTATACATGGGGATGCATTCAGATACACTATAAATAAATCAAAGTGGACTTCTAAAAAATGTGCAAGTAATTCAAAGGAAAATGGGAAAGAGAAAACAAAGAAATAAATATTAGTAAGAACAAATAAAAAACAAAAAAAATAAAAATAAAATGGCAATCTTAGGTCCTGACATATTAACAATTATATTAAACATAAATGATCTCTAGACCATTTTGACCCAGAAATTCTAAGAATTCCTATAATTTAGATAGTATACCATTATAATTATTATTGGAAATTAAGTGCTATAACTTAGCAATTCCATTATGTTAATCTCAGAAGTTCTTTGACTTTATAAAAGCCAATTTACAGTGGGTCTTCTTCTTTAAGGGATGCCACCCATTTCTCTCTCTATTTCCCCATTCTCTTTCCCTCTCCTTCTTCTAAGAAGATAATATAAACTTTACACTTTTATATCTTAAAACAAACAAACAAATAAAAGCAAAGCCAGCTACACAGTATTTACAATGTAAATTCAATGTACAATATTGACAATGTATTTTACAATGTAAGAAGTTTTGAAAATAACAGGATAATAGATGAGGAAACTGTTAGGCAAATGCTAAGAAAGCAAAAGAAAATGAAAAGTTTGAGATCAGGATTAGCAATAAGAACTGGGGTGGGTCTGGTTCCACAGGTTGGTGATTATCAGTGAATCCAGGTATGACCAATGTAAGTGGTAAAATCTCAACAGAGATAATATTCAGTAAGCAAACATATTCTCCCGTGTCTAGACTTGCTGGACTGGCCCTCAGATGTGATGCTGCCTCAGCAAAGGTTCCATTGCTGTGAACACAGTTTCCATCATTAGGAATAAAGTGAAGAAGAACCACCATGACAGGACATGGTGCCTCCCTTGATGGCGAGTGTCCCCTACTAATAACTCAGTCCTATATCTGTCCTACCCAAGAGTTGGCTCAGCCAGGAGTTGGTAGGGACACTGAGCTTTCCCTATCCATGCCATCCCTGACCAGTTGTTTATCCATGGCAAGGAAAGGGCTACCCATGCTCACAAGTCTCTGCCCACTGGTCAAATTACCAGCAAGTTGGTGCATTTTTGCCAGGCCAGCCCTGGAACATTTATAACTCCTATTTACTGTGCATTTATGTCCTGTCAGGCATGGAACTAAGTGCTTAACAGACATGATCTCATTTCATATGCACTCCTCACAGTAACCCTCTGAGAATGATAGTATTGTTATCCACGTTTTGCAGAGGAGAAGAAAAAGGCATAGAACCAAGAACCATAGAACTGGAAGCATTTCCAGTTTATGATATGTTTTTTACAGATGTTTTATGTAACCTCCTATATATTATATATTTATCTTTGTTAATTTTTACAAATGATTGCATATGCTATACCCTGTTTCTTGCCCCTGACTTCTCTCCACTTAACAACATTTTTTTTTTAATCAGAGTCTCACTTTGTTGCCCCGTGCTAGAGTGCCCCATGACATCATAGCTTATAGCAACCTCAAACTCCTGGACTCAAGTGGTCCTCTTGCCTCAGCTTCCCAAGTAGCTGGGACTATAGGCACCCACCATAAAGCCAAACCAATTTTTCTATTTTCAGTAGAGATAGGGTTTTCTTCTTGCTCAGGCTGGTCTCAAACTCCTAAGCTCAACCAATCCACTCACCTCAGCCTCCCAGAGTGCTAGGATTACAGGCATGAGCCACTGTGCCTGGTCTTAACAATATATTTTAATGTGATCATGCCATTGTCAGAGCCTAGACTCTGAACCACTAAAGTTGTAGGACTTGTGAGGAAATCCAGTCCAACAGATAAAAATGTGTGACCCAGAAAGTATACATCAGGTATTGGAAAATCAGGCAGTATTAGGAATCCTGACAGGTAGGTGAGGGCCCAGGCCTGGGAACTCTAGTAACATTTGGAATTCCAAGTGGCTGGTCAGCTTCCAGAGCTGTGTCATCAGGGTGCTGAAGCTACTGGGCTGGTCAGGACCTGGGTATTTGAGAGGATTGGTGAGATAGAGGAAGAACCTAGTCCTGGGCAAGTTACCAAAACAGACACTCAGGAACAGAGAACTCAGTAACCACATAAACAATTCAGCAAATATTTATTTAGTGGCTGATACAGGCTGGCTGCTGAGTTGAATGCTGGTTTACACCTAGGACAAGACCAGTGTGATCCATGTCCTCTCACAGTCTCATGGTCAAGTGAAGAGACAGGTTGAAAGGCTGTTGCTATTCAATATGGTAAGTGCAATGATCAGAAGGAAAGAATTCTTCAGGAAAATGGGGGAAGGGAAGGGGAGAATACTTAATTCAAATATATTTATCAGAGTAGGCTAACTGCTGAAGCAAGCAATTCCCAACTCACAGTTACTTAATAAAATAAAATTTATTTTTCATTCATGTTATTTTCTACATGCTTGTTGAGGAGAGAGTAGGTGAGACTCTGCTCCATGAAGTCATTCAGGGACCCAGGCTCCTATCTAATGGCTGCACTGCTCTCCCCCAAAGGTGTTAGTTCCTCGATAGGCTCCTCTGCATCCATCTGGCAGAGGGTATGAGAGACTGTAGAAGATAAAGTGGGGTGGGAGGTTTGCATAGGTCAGGCATTGAATAGCCCTTCATCAGTCACCCACTTTCCACTGGCCATAACTCAGTTACATGGCCCCACCCATCTGCTCAGTAGCCTGGGAAATGCAGTCCAGTTGTTAGCCCAAGAAGAAAAAGAGTATATGTACACCATGGAATACTATGCAGCCATAAAGAAAGATGGAGACTTTACGTCCTTCGTGTTCACATGGATGGAGCTGGAAAATGTTCTTCTTAGCAAAGTATCACAGGAATGGAAGAAAAAGTATCCAATGTACACACACCTATTATG
>NW_003852491.1:1439749-1494016 GCF_000181295.1 Otolemur garnettii
AAAAAAAAAAAAAAGAAGAAAAAGAACTAGGGTTCAATGAAAACATAGCAGTTTGTGCTGTACCAGACTTGGGGAGCTGGGGAAATTTTCTGGAGGAATAGCTTGTCAGCTACTACCTGGAGGATACATAAAAGAGTTATGGAGATGAAGGGAAGGCAGGAAAGGAAGGGCAGTGTTGCACAAAAACATGCCAAAGTAAGCAAAAACGCAAAGCATTGAAAATCATGGAATGTTGAGGAGAATGAAGAAGTTCCCAGATCAGCAGCACTTCTATATACCAGTAACAGTCAAGCTGAGAGTCAAATACAGGAATTAATCCCATTCACAGTAGCTACAAAGAAGTAAAGTACCTAGAAATATGCTTAACCAAGGAAGCAAAAGATCTCTACAAAAAGAACTACAAAACACTGAGCAAAGAAATCACAAATGACACAAACAAATGGATAAATATCCCTTGCTCATGGATTGGCAGAACCGACATTATAGGTGAAAAGCCAATATGTCTTTGCCTCTGCCGTTTCTGAGAGCGAGCATGTATAAATCTTGCCTGGCACAATACAGGAGAAACTGAGGCAGAATTCCATTTGACCTGGCACCAAGGAGGTAAAATTCCTGTGCTCAGGCCAAGAGGCTGGGGCATGTAGCATGTCACTGGTATGTCTCAAGGACCTCCAAATTGTGGTTTTGCAAGATTAAGTTACTGCCTCCAGATGGCCTGAGGCTGCAAAGAGCAGGCAAACAATCAGCCTTTCCCCCTACAGCAGTTTCCATATCTATCAAGAAGTGGGCTAGGGAGTTGACAGTCTGCTTTTTCATGGCTACTATTTTGAGTATAATAGATTACTGAGAAGAATGTGTCTCACTTGAAAAGTTAGTCTGTTTTTTACAATATGTTAGTGAAGTAACGGTATGAATATTCATTAGCAGCTTGTACACGCAGCACTAGCTAGTTAAGCTAGGAAGAAATAAAGATTTTTGCTATTTGCCACAAAGAGCTGTAGCCCCCTTTATATATACAATTTCAATGCAAGTCTACACCTTGCATCACTGACCACTCACAGGAAACTTCACGCAACACAACATCCTTAAAATGTCCATACTGCCCAAAGTGATTTACAGACGCAACACAATCCCCATCAAAATACCAGCATAGTATTTCACAGATCATACACAAAGTCCTAAGCTTCAATTAGAATTTAAGAAAGAACCCAAATAGCCAAAGCAATCTTAAGGGAAAAAACAAATATGGAGGCATCACATTACCTGACTTCAAATTATACTGCAAAGACTCAGTAAACAAAATAGCATGATGCTGGTACAAAACTAGAGACATAGACCAATGGAACAGAATAGAGAACCCAGAAATAAAACCATCTACCTACAACCAACTGATCTTTGACAAAGCAGACAACAATATACACTGGGGAAAGGAAGTTGTGTTCAACAAACAGTGCTGGGGAAATTAGATAGCCACATGCAGAAGAATGAAATAGAATCCCTATCTCTCACTCTATACAAAAAAAATTTTTTTCGGAAGTTCATAGAAAATGTGTATTATTAAAAACTCATGGATGAATTTCAAAATTTTTCTACACCAGAATAACTTGACATAATATGCTTCAACAGGATCTAGTTTGAGGCACTAAGAAAAGTAAGACACCTTATATACAAAAATCAATTCAAGGACTGGGCACGGTGCCTCCCACCTATAATCCTAGCATTCTGGGAGGCTGAGGAGGGTGCATTGCTTGAGCTCAGGAGTTCAAGACCAGCCTGAGAAGAGCAAGACCCCATCTCTACTAAAAATAGAAAAACTGAGGCAAAAAGGATCACTTGAGCCCAAGAGCTTGAGGTTGCTCTGAGCTATAACGCCATGGCACTCTACTCAAGGTGCCAGAATGAGACTGTCGAAAAAAGAAAAGAAAAGAAAGGAAGGAAGGAAGGAGGGGAGGAAGGAAGGAAGGAAGGAAAGAAGGAAGGAAGGAAGGAAGGAAGGGTGTAATTCAAGATAGATAATAGACTTAAATGTAAGGCAAGAAGCATAAAAATTCTAGAAGAAAACACAGGCAAAAGTATTCTAGACATCAGCCTAAGCAAAGAATATATGACAAATAGCCCAAAGGCAAATATTGCAACAACAAAAATAAATAAATGGGACTTCATTAAATCAAAAAGCTTCTTATTCAGCAAAGGAAACAATCAATAGGGTAAAGAGACAACCTACAAAATGGGAGAAAATAGTTGCAAACTACACATGTAATAAAGAAGTAACATTCAGAATCTGCAAAGAACTAAAACAAATCAGTAAGAAAAAAACCCAAATAATCCCATTAGAAAGCAGGCAAAACGGCTCGGCACCCGTAGCTCAGTGAGTAGAGCACCAGCCACATACACCAAGACTGGTGGGCTTGAGCCCACCCTGGGCCTGCTAAACAATGACAACTGCAACCAAAAAATAGCCAGGCATTGTGGCGGGTGCCTGTAGTCCCAGCTACTTGGGAGGCTGAGGCAAGAGAATCGCTTAAGCCCAAGAGTTTGAGGTTGCTGTGAGCTGAGACACCATGGCACTCTACTGAGAGTAATAGAGTGAGACTCTGTCTCAAAATAATAAATAAATAAAGTGGGCAAAAGACATAACAGAAGTTTTTTTGAAAGAAGATAGACAAATGGCCCACAAACATATGGAAAAATACTCAACATCACAAACTGAAACTGCAATGAGATACCAACTTACCCTTATAAGAATAGTCATTTCTAAAAACAATAGATCCCAGCGTGAACGTAAAGAGAAAGGAAAACTTACGCACTGATGGTGGAACTGCAAATTAGTACAACCTTTATGAAAAACAGGATGGAGATTCCTTGAAGAAATAAATGCAGACCTACCATTTGATCCAGCAATCCCATCTGCCCAAAGGAAACAAAATCATTTTATCAAAAGACACCTGCATTCAAATGTTTATCACAGCTCAAGTCACAATGGTACAAAAATGAGGAATCCACCTAAGTGCCCCTCAGTTCCTGAGGGGATTAAAAAAATGTGGTGTATATATACCCTGGCGTACTACTCAGCCACAGAAAGGAATTCAGTCATGTCTTTTGCAACAACTTGGATGGAAGTGGAGACCATTATCCTAAGTGATGGATCTCAGAAATGCAAAACCAAACACCATATGTTCTTATTAATAAGTAGAAGCTAAACAGTGGGTACACATGGGCAAAAGGGGGCATAAAGTCATGAGAAATCAAGAAATGGGGAGGTTGGGAAGAGGGAGTGGGATAAGAACTTACTTATCGGGTACAATGAACACTATTCTGGTGATGGGCACACCAAAAGCCCTGACTTGAGTATTATATTAATACAAGGTATTCATATAACAAAAACACATGAGGAATTTTAAGCCAGGCACAGTGGTTCGTGCCTTTAATCTTAGCACTCGGGGAGGCCAATGTAGGTGGATCCCTTGAGCTCAGGAGTTCAAGACCAACCAGCCCAAACAAGAGTGAGACCCTGTCTCTACTAAAAATAGAAGAAAACTAGCCAGGTGTTGTGGTGGGTGCCTGTAATCCCACCTACTGGAGAGGCTGAGGCAAAAGGATTGCTCAAGCCCAAGAGTTTGAGGTTACTATGAGCACTCTACCAAAGGTGCCAAAGTGATCTCACAAGTTCAAGGGCTGCCTAAGCAAGAGTGAAACACTGTCAAAAATAAATTAATAAAAAGAATTTTTAAAATTTAAAAATAAGAAGTTCTGCTTATCTACAGGGCAAGCCATGGTGGTGGACCAACTGCAGGGGCTGGATCAGGCATGTACCCCAAGAGTAATCAAAGTCACGGACGGTCTTGACATTCAGGATCAAATCTGTATTCTAGAAAAATTTCTCTGGCCTACGTGTAGAGAATAGATTGGAGGGGAAGCAGAGAAGATGCCAGAAGACCAGCTGTTAAGTTGAGAAAAGATGACAGTCTGAACTACAGGAGTGGCCGTAGAGAGGAGAGGGTTGTAGACTTCAGGAAATAGATTCACAGGATTTGTGATGGATTAGAGGTACAACTAAGCAAGGCTGAGGACTGGGATTCTGAGTTTGATAACTGAATAACTGATGATTCCATTTGTCAAGAAGAATACCCTGCCTGTTTGATGGTGGAGTGAGTTTCACTTTGGACTCACTGAATTCGTGAGGGTGCCTATGGAACCCTTAAAGAGAGATGCTCTGTAGTCAGTTATACAGCGCGTGCCAGAATAATATAGACACATTATAAGAGATGTTATCTATGTATTACTTTTCAAAGTTGAATTGAGGGTACCACTGCTGGTCAATAAAACATCCATTTTACGTGCAATTCATACACTTTGGGGAAACAATCAATTTTACTCCCAACAAGATCACCTAAAATGCGTATATATATTTTTTGGCATCCCCAGTCTATGAGTGTGGAGAGCAAGAAGAAAGATTAGGCTAAGGATATGGTCATGAGAGTCAATGAGCTCCCTCCAGGAGAGGAGAAAGGAGAGAAGGGAACGTGGCCTGGGGTGAAAGCCTGTGGAATGCCAACATTTAAGCGGTAAGCAGAGGAAGTGGAGCTCACACAGGCAGCTGCAAGGAATGGCGGGGGCTTACAGAGGGACAAAAGAGAAAGCCTGATATCACAGAAAGCAAGAAAAGAGACAATTTCACAGAAGCATGCACAGTCACTACATAAAACTCACAGAGAGGGAAAACCACCTATCGATACTGGCATCAAGGAAGTCGGGGATGTTGGTGAGAGCCACATGACCTAGGATTGACCAGAGGGCAGAGGGGAGACAGAGAACCAAGAGTAGGCAGCTGAATCAGGGACTTTGGCTGTGAAGGAATGAAGGAACTTGGAATGGTGTCACAAAGGGATTTGGTGTGCCAGTGGAAGATTTTAAGATAGAAGATTGATTCCTTTCTTTGACATCTTGGCACTTTGCAAGCCCTTTAGGACTTAGACACCATCCTAGAGAAAAAAATCCTAAGGATTTGGAGAGTCCCCACATTAATTAATTTAATAAATACTTACCAATTTAACAAACACTATACAACAAGCAACCACTGGTGGGGTTGAAACAAGTGTGAATACAGCAATCCCTGTGTTTGTCAAGCTCAGGCTCCCGCAGGGTGGACAGGCAGTAAAGGCAACAAGCATGTGAGATGGTGATGACTGTTGTGGAGGAAAAACTAAGTGGGAGGAGGGAGACAGAGTGGGCCAGGAGAGGGAGTATTCTACAAGGATCATCGGGGAAGCCCTCGCGGGGAAGATAGGTGAACAAAGACCTATATCTGAGCTGTATCTGGGGGAGGAGCATCCCAGAAACATCATGAGTGCGAAGGGCCTGAGGTAGGAGAGAAATGGTCAAGTGCACTGAGAGCAAGAATGCCAGCCTGAGTGGCCAGAAAATGCAGAGTGAAGAAGAGACACTGCAGAGATGACGTCAGAGAAGTCCCAGAAGCCAGTCATGGGGCAGGCAGGACGCTCTGGCTGTAAGAGGGAGCGGGGAGCCCCAGAGAGCTTTGAGCAGAGAAGGGACATGACATTACTTAGGTTTTTCTTTTTTCTTTTTTTTCTTTTCTTGTTTTGTTTGTTTGACGCAGCGTCTTACTTGGTCACCCTTGGTAGAGTGCTCTGGCACCTTAGCTCACAGCAACTGCAAACTCTTGGGCTCAAGTGATCCTCTTGCCTCAGGACTATAGGTGGCCACCACAACACAAGACTATTTTTATTTATTTTTAGAGACAGAGTCTCACTTTATCGCCCTTGGTAGAGTGCAGTGGCGTCCTAGCTCACAGCAACCTCCAACTCCTGGACTTAGGTGATTCTCTTGCCTCAGACTCCCGAGTAGCTGAGACTACAGGTGCCCTCCACAATGCCTGGCTATTTTTTTGTTGTAGTTTGGCCAGGGCCGGGTTCAAACCTGCCACTGTCAGTATATGGGGCCAGTGTCCTACCCACTAAACCACAGGCACCACCCATCACAAGACTATTTTTAGAGATGGGAGACTTGCTCTTGCTCAGGCTGGCCTTGAACTCATGAGCTCAGGCAATCCACCCTCCTTGGCTTCCCAGACTGCTGGAATTACAAGTGTGAGGCACTGTGCCAGCCATACATGACTTAGGTTTAACAGAATCACTCTGAATTCTGTCTGGAGAAAAGATTGAATCAAGAGGGATAGGGAGGAGGAGTTTAAAGGATGGCAGTAAGGGCTCAGCACCTATAGCTCAACCAGCTAAGGCACCAGCCACGTACACCTAAGGTGGCGGGTTCGAATCCCCAGCCCGACCCACCAAACAACAATGACGGCTGCAACCAAAAAATAGCTGGGCGTTGTGGCGGGCGCCTGTGGTCCCAGCTACTTGGGAGGTGGAGGCAGGAGACTCGCTTGAGCCCAGGAGTTGGAGGTTGCTGTGAGCTGTAATGCCAGGGCACTCTACCCAGGGGGACAGCTTGAGGCTCTGTCTCAAAAAAAAAAGGATGGCAGTAAGAAAATGAAGTAATCCTAGGTGGTGCCTGTGGCTCAAGGAGTAGGGCACCAACCCCCCACCAAAAAACTGCCAAAAAAAAAGAAAGAAAAGAAAATGCAGTAATCCAGGTAACAGATGATGGTGAGAATGACCAGATGCTAGCAGTGGAGGTGGTGAGAAGTGAATCCATTCTAGAAACATTGGTTTATTTTTAGAGACAAGGTCTCACTCTATCACCCAAGCTGGAGGGCAGTGGTGCTCTCATAGCTCACTGCAGCCTCCAACTCCTGGACTCAAGTGATCCTTCACCTCAGCCTCCCAAGTGGCTGGGACTACAGGTAGCCACCACCACACCTGGCTACATTTTCTTTTTCTTTTCTTTTCTTTTCTTTGGAGGAGATGAGTTCTTGCTATATGGTCCAGGCTGGAGTGTAGTGACATGATCATAGCTCATGGTAACCTTCAACCCCTGGCCTTAAGTGATCCTCCCACCTTGCCCTCCTAAAAAGCTGGGATTACAGGCATGAGCCACGGCACCTGGCCCATTCTAGAAATATTTTGATTGGATATTCTGATTGGCTATGGGAGGTAAGAGAGAGACATCAAGCCGGTCTCAGATTATTATTTAACTATAAAATGGAATGAGGTACAGATACATGGTACTACATGCTTGGACTTCTCAAACATGTTACTAAGTGGAAGAACTCAGCCACAAAAGGCCACACAAGGCTGGGCGCAGTGGCTCACGCCTGTCCTCCTAGCACTCAGGGAGGCCAAGGCTGATGGATTGCTTGAGCTCAGGAGTTCGAGACCCACTTGAGCAAGAGAAAGACTCTGTCTCTACTAAAAAAAAAAAAAAAAATAGAAAAAATAGCCTGGTATTGTAGTAGGAGCCTGTAGTCCCAGCTATTTGGGAGGATGAGGCAAGAGGATTGCTTGAGCCCAGGAGTTTGAGGTTGCTGTGGGCTATGATGCCACAGCACTCTACCCAAGCTGACCAAGTAAGACTGTATTTAAAAAAAAAAAAAAAAAAAAAGCTGAGCAGCACCTGTGGCTCAGCAGGTAGGGTGCTGGCCCAATATACCGAGGGTGGCGGGTTTAAACCCAGCCCCAGCCAAACTACAACAGAAAAATAGCTGGGCTTTCTGGCGGGCACCTGTGGTCCCAGCTACTCAGGAGGCTGAGGCCAGAGAGTCGCCTAAGCCCAGAAGTTGGAGGTTGCTGTGAGCTGTGTGACACCACGGCAACAGTGTGAGACTCCTTCTCTAAAAAAAAAAAAAAAAAAAAAAAGTGACATATGATTCCATTTTTAAGAAACATCCAGAATAGGTAAGCCCACACAGACATAATGCAGACTGGCGGTTGCCAGGGGGTAGAAGCAGGGGTGGGGAGGGATGAAAATATTTTGGAATCAGACAGAGGCCGTGGTTGCACAACATTGTGAGTGTGCTAAATGCCACTGAATTGTTCACTTAAAAATCGCCAACTTCATGTTCTGGGAATTTCACCTCAATTTTAAAAATGTTTAAAAAGAAAAAAGCTTCCAATGTCTTTGCTCTGAAAACTTGAAGAATGGGGTTGCCATTTACTGAGATGAGGAAAACTATGGGAGGAGCAGGTTGGGGGAGAAATTTCCAGCGTTCAGTTCGGGATGGGTCTTAATTTGCAGACGTCTATTGAGCATCTGAGTATCAAGTACATAGATCAATGTATTTGGATTTCAGAAAAAAAATGCTGGAGAGACTTGGCAGTCTTCAGCATATAGCCTATCTTTAGACTATATTTACCGGTAAGTTTCTGCTTCCTGTAAGAGGAGAACAGAAATAGAAATTACACTGTTATCGAAAAGTAAACAGCTTTATGTGTTACACATCCAAGTTTACAGGCTGACATTCAGACCTTCTACGTTAGAATGGGTTGCAGCTCTTTAAACCTATCCAGGCATGACTGATCTGGAGCCCGGCAGGGCTGGGCTTGCTGGGAGGGTGGAGGGAGGATGTGGAGCTTCAGGCTTTCTCCGCTGCTGCTGTGGAGTCCCTGGAAAACAACAGCTGACGTTGCAGTGAAGATTTATCTGTCATGCCTATTAGCATTGTTTTGGTCCTGCTGAGACTTGTTAGTTGAAAAGCCAGAAGGAACCCATCCGGTTTGTTAGCACCATTAAAACCTTGCCAAACTAAAGGATGCAGTACTTACAGCAACAATTTCCCATTGTTGGTGGTCATGGGCAGTTAACACCTGTCACCAATAAATGGTGGTAACAACTGATTTTTAAGCCCTTTGTAGGTGCCCAGCACTCTGCTAAAGGCTTTACATTCAACATTTCCTTCTGGCCTGACAATAAGCCTGTGAGATAGGTATTGTTATTATGAGCCCTAGTTTTCCATGTATAAAGAGCATAGAGAGGTTAAGTGATTTGTCCCTGGTCATACAGCAAACTCAGGAGGCAAACCCAAATATGGCCAACTCTAAAAGCCCTGTGCTTTGGAGGAAAAAAAAACAGGAAATGTCCAAAGCTTCCTCTTTCACCACTATGCACTCAATGGCCAGAGAAGGTGTGTTCCCACCCTTCACAAATGGATTGGCCCATAACTGGTGTCCAGAGCTTCTTGAATGAAGGAAGGATGGAAGGAACAAGGACAAAAAAGAACAATGAGCACGCACTGCATTGCATTTTGCTTAGTAATCGGGGAGCCTGTTTCTCCAGCTAGACTGTGAGCTACTTGAAAGGAGAGACACTTTGTTATATGCTGTCAACAATGTAATCCAATATGGCAGGATTACACAACCTCTCTGTGCTTTAATTTTCTCATCTGTAAAAGGGGGAGAATAGTAATGCTTCTTGAAGATGTTTATGAAGATTAAATAACTTAAGGTCTTGATACATACTAGGCACTCAGTGAACATTAGCTGTGTGAGACACAGAGAAAGAAATCCCTGTCTGTTTCTTGGAGGGGTCAGGCACAGTTTACACCCTATAGGCTAGAATAAGAATAGATTAGGTTTTTGAACATTTATTAGATACCAAGTACAGACCTAGGCACCTACTATGTGGAATCGCATTTAATCCTTCCAATAGTAACATGAGATGGGTAATATTATTATCCTATTTTCCTGATAGGAAGACTGAGGCGGGTGGATTACTTGAGCTTAGGAATTCAAGACCAGCCTGAGAAGAGTGAGATTCCATCTCTAATTAAAATGAGAAAAATTACCCAAGCATTGTGGCCAGCGCCTACAGTCCCGGCTACTCAGGAGGCTGAGGCAGGAGGATCTCTTGAGTGCAGGAGTTTAAGGTTGCTGTGAGCTGTGATACAATAGCATTCTACCCAGGGCACAGAGAAACATTTTGCAGGGCACGGAGGCTCACACCTGTAATTTTAACATTCTGGGAGGCTGAGGGGAAGTGGATTGCTTGAATTCATGAGTTTGAGCCCAGCCGGAGCAAGATCAAGACCCAGTCTCTAGGCTCGGCGCCTATAGCTCAACTGGCTAAGGCGCCAGCCACGTACACCTAAGGTGGCGGGTTCGAATCCCCAGCCCGGACCCGCCAAAACAACAATGACGGCTGCAACCAAAAAATAGCCAGGTGTTGTGGCGGGCGCCTGTGGTCCCAGCTACTTGGGAGGCGGAGGCAGGAGACTCGCTTGAGCCCAGGAGTTGGAGGTTGCTGTGAGCTGTGATGCCACGGCACTCTACCCAGGGGGACAGCTTGAGGCTCTGTCTCAAAAAAAAAAAAAAAAAAAAAAGACACGGTCTCTAAAAATAGCTGGACATTGTGCCAGGTGCCTGTAGTCCCAGGTACTTGGGAGGGTGAGGCAAGAGGATAGCTTAAGCCTGAGAGTTTGAGGTTGCTGTGAGCTATGACACCATGGCACTTGACCAGGGTGACAGACTGAGACTCTCTTTCAAAAAAAAGAAAGGAAGGAAGGAAGGAGAGAGAAAGGAAAAGAAAAGAGAAGAAAAGAAAAAGAATCAGTACAGATGTTCCTCCTTGACCTACAATGGGGTTATGTCCTGATAAACCTACAGTAAGCTGAAATATCCTAAGTCAAAATGCATTTAATACACTTAGCCAGGTAGCTTAGTCTGGCCTACCTTCAATATGCTGAGAAAACTTAAGTTAACCTACAGTTGGGCAAAATCATCTAACACAAAGACTATTTTTTAAAAGATTATTGAACATCTGCTATAATTCATTAAGTATTGTACTGAAAGTGAGGAAGAGAACGGTTGTACAAGTACACCAAGTACAGTTTCTACTGAATAAACTATCACTTTTGCATCATCATAAAGTCAAAAAATCCTGAGTCAGACCATCATAAATTGGGAACCATCTGTATATGTTCCTTGAGGTCAGAGGTCATGTCTGTTCATCAGAAAGACAAAATAATACTGGGCAATTCAAACAAAGGGAATTTGATACAAGAAATTGATTATGCAAATGATGCAACAGCTAAGAAGTCAAACAGGAGATGGTGGAGTAACCCTGAGCTGAGTTAGCAACAGCAGGAAGCTGCTCTCATAGCCAGGGCTGGAGGGACACAGAGAGGAGGAGGTGTTACCAACGCCCAGAGCTGAGGCCACCCAAGAGGAGCTAGAACCATAGCAGGGACTGCCCAGTTGGAAAATGTTCTCTGAAGTTTGGGGCATGCAGGATTGCCCTACCTCCTCCCTTTGTTCCATCATCCAAGCTCCCGCCAGGGCCTCTTTTTGGCTCAATTTCACTAGAAGCCAATTGGCTAGTGGGTAGTAGAGCCTGGGAAGTATAGTTTGCGGAAGAGTGGCAGGGAATGGATCTGAGATCAAATAGATCAATGACCCACATATCAGTCCTTTTTTTAACCCCAGCACCTCAACATAGTGCTTGGCACATAAAAGGCACCTCGTAAATAAAAAGGAAAGATGGTGGGGGGTAGGGCACCAGATACCCAAGTCTGTATTCTTAACCCAGAGGGAGCAACCCCAATGCCTACAGCAGCCAGGCAGACTACACAAAGACATGAAGTGAACTGGTTATAGGGAGTGGTGAGGACCACGTCAAACTAGAGAGTACACCCTTTGTCTAAATGGGGCGGCCCTACAAAGCTGCAGCCAATCTCTGCCAGGCAGGAATATGGGTTCAGTGTTGCCACATCTGTTGACTTCTCAAGAGAAAAAGAAACTTCTGATATTTGTTACATCTACCACTTTTTAAATGTCGGCAAAGAAATCAAATCCAGATGAGCTTGGGAAAACTTGTTGGGCCAGAAAGCAGAGAGGGTTATCAAAGACTACTTGGGGCCATAACATCAAGAGGACATGGATAGCTGGTTAAAAATTATCCAGGTATGGTGGTGCAAACCTGTAGTCCTGGCTACTTGGGAGGCTGAGGCCGGAGGATCACTTGAAGCAAAGAGTTCAAGATGCAGTGAGCTACGATTATGCCCCTGCACTCCAGCCTGGGCAAAAGAGCAAGACCCCATTTAAAAAAGAAAGAGAGAGAGGAAGGGCCATGGAGGCAGCCTGGCAGAGTTCCTACATCTCAAGTTGAGCCATTTTTGAGTATCAAAAGAATGAATGAATGATCCTGGAACAGAAAAAGGACACTCGTGGAAAAATTGGTAAAATTTACTTAAATAAAGTCTGGAGTTTGGTTAATAGTAATGTATCAACGTTGGCCTTCTCCATTTTATCAAAGGTAGCATGGTGATGTAAGAATTTAACATTAAGGCAACTGAATAGGCATCCAGGAATTCCCTAGAGCATGTTTGCAAATCTTTTCTGTAAATTTGAAATTATTCCAAGATAAAAGGTTTATTCAAAAAATAATGAATGGCATTGAATGAAATCTCTCTCTCTCTCTCTCTTTTTTTTTTTTGAGACCCCCTTCTCTCTGTGTGTCACCTGAGCTAAGAGTACCATGGCCTTTGCTCAGCAAAGCAACCTCAAACTTACAGGAACCTCAAACTCCTGGGCTCAAGAAATCCTTTTGCCTCAGCCTCCCCACTAGCTGAGACTATAGGCATGTGCCACGACCCCCAGCTAAATTTTCTATTTTTAGTAGAGATGGGGTCTTGCTCTTGCTCAGGCTGGTCTCAAATTCGTGGCCTCAAGTGAGCCTCTCACCTTGGCCTCCCAAAGTGCTAAGATATGAGCATGAGTCCCTGTGCCGGGCCTTAAATTTATTTTTAAAGATCAATGAGTTCATGATGACTTTTTAAAAGAGGAAGAGAAAACAAAAAGGAAAGAACAAATTTGTCACCATTGGAGGCAGCTATTGCATCAAATTCTTACTCCAAGAATGGTAGTAGTCAAGGGAAATAATTTATTCTGCCTGAGTCAATGAGGGAAAGAAGTTCTTCCTTACAGAAGAATGCCAACTCATAAATATTGAAGGGATGAGAGCATTAGAATTCTGCAACCCCGGAAAAAAGAATTGACTCAGGCAATGATCATCAATGGATGCTGAAACTATCCAATGAAGGTTCAAGGGAGGCCATATAGTCAAAAAAAGCCAAGTTATCAGGCCATAGAGAACTTACTGGTTATAAGAGAAGAAACAGCTTTACAACAGAGGGATCAGGTTGTTGCCACCTGAACCCATGAATCAATCTTAGCTTCACTAATGAGACAACTTATCCTGGGCGTTCAGGTGTGATGCAAAAGCATGCTTACAATACCACCTGTGAAGAATTCTTGTCAATAATATTTAGCCAAAATCTGATCAAACCATAGATCTGGCTTCCAGTTTACAGGAAATACAGGAGTTAACAGGAAACACCACAAGATAGCAATCAGACAAAGTCAAGAAGGTAGGTCATTTTACCATCAAGATAATGAACTTAGTAGCTTCAAGAAGTCAGCGACTTACAGAAAAGGGAGGTAGAAGGGGGGGGGGCTACTCTAGACTTTAAAAGACGTAAGAGAGCAAAGCGCAGTGGCTCAAGCTTGTAATCCTACCACTCTGGCAGGCTAAGGCAGGTGGACTGCTTGAGCTCAGGAGTTTGAGACCAGCCTGAGCAAGAACAAGACCCCATCTCTACTAAAAAATAGAAAAACTAGCTGGGTGTTGTGGGGGGCATCTGTAGTCCCAGCTACTAGTGAGGCTGAGGCAAGAGGATCACTTTGAGCCCAAGAGTTTGAGGTTGCTGTGAGCTATGAAGCCACAGCACTCTACCCAGGGCAATAGAGTGAGCCTGTATCTTTTTTTTTTAAAAAAAAAAAAGGACTTCAGAGATAGGGTCAAATGCTGTTTATGGGCTTTGCATGGGTCCTGGTTTGAACAGATGATAAAAGATATTTTGGAGGCAACTGGGAAATGGGACTATTGAAGAATTAGGTCTTAATAAAAGCTTGGGGTGCATTTTGTTAGGTGTTATATTGGTATTATGACTAAGTAATGTCTCACTTTACTGAAGTAGTTAGGGATGAAATGTCATGCTGGATGGAAACATTTTAAAATACTTCAGCCAAAAAAAGAAAAAAATGAAGCCAATATGGCAAAATGCTTATAATTGTTGCATATACGGTGTTCATTATATAATTCTCTCTACTTTTCGGTATGTTTGAAATTATTCATAATAAAGAATAAAAAACAAGTACATAGAGAGAGAGAGACTAAACAAACATTCATCTATTATACAAATGTTTACTGAGTACCTACTATATGCCAGGCATTGATCTAAGTATTTGGTCTATAGCAATTGAATTTTATTTTTTTTTTAGAGACAGAGTCTTCCTCTGTCTCAAAAAAAAAAAAAAAATACACAATAAGACTCTGTCTGAAAAAAAAAAATCTATCGAGAATACTCAAGGAAGTAAAAGTAGACCTACCATTCGATCCTGCAATTCCTCTGCTAGGTATATACACAGATGATTAAAAATCATTTTACAACGAAGACATTTGCACCAGAATGTTTACTGCAGCCCAATTCATAATTGCCAAGACATGGAAAGAGCCCAAGTGCCCATCGACCCATGAATGGATTAACAAATTGCAGTATATGTACGCCATGGAATACTATGCAACCATAAAAAATGAAGACTTCACATCTTTTGTGTTTACCTGGATGGAGCTGAAACACATTCTTCTCAGTAAAGTATCTCAAGGATGGAAAAAAAAGTATCCAATGTACTCAATACTACTATGAAATCAATATATAATCACCTACACATTCATATGAATGGTAAAACATAACTATAGTCCAGAAAGTAGAAGGAAAAAAGAGGAAGAGGGGAGAGGAGAGGGAAGGCAGGAGGAGGGAGGGCATTTGGGGGGACCCCACCTAATGTGCATGATGCAATGGTACATTTCAAAATTATTAAGAAAAGAGTATAATTGTGAGGGATGTGTTAATCAGTTCAATGTAAACATTTCACACTATATATCAAATCAGTACCCTAAACTCCATAAATGCATTAATGTACACAGTTATTATTTAATAAAAACAAACAAATAAAAAATAAATAAAATAAAATAGGCTCAGCACCTGTAACTCTGTGGCTAGGGCACCAGCCACATACAGTGGAGCTGGTGGGTTCGAACCTAGCCCAGGCCTGCCAAACAACAATGACAATTACAACAACAATAACAACAAAGCTGGGAGTTGTGGCAGGCGCCTGTAGTCCCAGCAACTTAGGAGGCTGAGGCAAGAGAATCGCTTCAGACCAAGAGTTTGAGGTTGCTGTGAACTGTGACACCATGGCACTCTACTGAGGGTGGATAAAATAAAATAAACCTATCTGGGATAGATGTTTCTATTTTATTTGGAGCAATCAAGACCTCTCTGAGAGGGTGCCACTTGCACAAAGAGCTAAAAGATGTGAGCCGTTGGGATACCTGGTGGAGGAATAGTCAAGGGTTCAAGCTAGAAGGGCCTAAGACAGGAGCAAGCCTGACCTGTTCAAGAAGCAACAAGGAGGCCTATGAGGGTTGCATGGAAGGATTAAAGGGGAAAATGGTGGGAGATGAGCTCAGAGAGGTGGTGAAGGGATGGAAGGTCCTAGCTGCTAGGGAAACTTGCAAGCCACTGCAGCTCTTACTCTGAGTGAGGTGGAAAACATTAGAGAAGGGACATGATCTGACATAGTTGTTTTATTATCATTATTATGGAAATGTTTAAACATACAAATGTAGACTAGTGTAATGAACACCCAAGTACCTCACACGGCTTCACCATGACCAACTCGTGACCAGTCTTATTTCCTCATATGCCCCACACAACCCTAATGCATTCTGTGGAAGAAAATCCCCAAATACCATTTTTCACCTCAAAATATTTTTGTGTATATCTTTAAAACATAAGGTCTCTTTTAGAAAACCCACAACAAAACCACTGTCACACCTAAAAAATTAAGAACTCCTTAATATCATGAAATATCTATTTAATGTTTAAATGCCTTAATTATTTTTATCAATAATTTTTATAGAGTTTGCATGAATCAGCAGCCAAATAAGAGTCAAGAATTACTGAAATAGCTCTTACATCTCTTTTAATCTCTAGGTTTGCCCTTGATCTCTATTTTTTACTTTCAGTTTTTCTTCTCTTTCTCCTCCTCCTCCTCCTCCTCCTCCTTCTTTTCTCTTCTTTTCTCTCTCTCTCTCTCTCTCTTTTTTTTTTTTTTTTGAGACAGTGTCTTATTCTGTCCCCTGGGCAGAATAAGAGTGCAGTGGCATCATCACAGCTCACAGTGAGTTCAAACTCCTAGGCTCAAATGATCCTCCTACCTCAGCCTCCCAAGTAGCTGAGACTATAGGCACCTACTACCAGACCTGGCTAATTTTTCTATTTTTAGTAGAGATGGGGGGGGTCTCACTCTTGCTCAGGCTGGTCTTGAACTCCCGGCCTTGGGCAATCCTCCTACCTCAGCCTCCTGAAGTGCTAGGATTACAGGCATGAGCCACTGCACCCCATCTCATCCGTTTTTCTGTTGAAGAAACTGGTCATTTGGGTTTTGCTGGTGACATCAATGGTGTCATTTAGCATGTTGCCCAGCCTTTGGATTTCTTGTCCTTTGGCAGTTACGTCTAGAGACCTGATCCTTTATTCTCTTTTTGACAAGAATACTTCATGGATGTTATTAGGTGCTTCCACCAGGAAATGCATAATGTCCAGTTGACCCTTATCTCAGGATATTAGTAGTCAGAAATAATCATTGCCTAGATCCAGTAAGTCATTAGAAGTCACAAAGTGGGGATTTTTTTCCTTCTTTTATTAGCTGCGATATAGTTATAAACATCTCCCACACCAGCTATATGATTATCCTGAGGTGCCATTGACTCTCTCCCTTCATTTACAAGTTTTTAAAATAATACATTGATTCCCTAGGATATTAGCCAACTACTGCCACATAACAAATTACCACACGTACTGGCTTAAAACAATCACACATCTATTATATGACAGTTTCTACAGGGCAGGATCCCAGCAAGGCTTGGCCATGTCCTTTACTGCAGGGTTTCTCATAAGGCTGTGGCCAAGGTTTTAGTGAGGCGTTGGGTCTCAATTTAAAGGCTCAACCAGCCAGGCCTGCCAATAATCCCAGTAGTTTGGGAAGCCAAGTCGGGAGGATCGCTTGAGGCCAAGAGTTTGAGACCAGCCTGGACAATATAGTGAGACCCTGATATGGGGAAGGGCACTTGTAGTCCCAGCTCCTTGGAAGGCTGAGGTGCAAGGATCACTTGAACCCAGGAGTTTGAGGTTGCAGTGAGCTATGAGCATACCACCGCCCTCTAGTCTGGGTGACAGAGCAAGACCCTGTCTCTTAAAAAATAAATAAATAAAGGCCTGACCAGGGAAATATGGTTGTTGGCAAGGCTCAGTCCCTCAAGAGTTGTTGGACTAGGGGCCTCAGTTCCTCCCTGGCTATTGAGAAACCCTCAGTTCCTTGCCACATGGGCCTCACAACAAGGTAACTTGCTTCATCTAAGGCAGCAAGGAAGAGCGTGTTGGCGAGACAGCAATCGCAGTCTTTTACAACCTAATTGCAGAATGACATCCTTCACCTTCGGATGATAAGAAGCAAGCCCCTAGGTCAGCCTACCCTACAGGGAGTTGGTCACACAAGGTATTAACATTAGCAAGTGCAATTGCTGGGGCATCTTAGAGTCTGCCTGCCACACCTAGCATCCTTGAAAGACAACTGAGGAGTGGCATTTTTTGTTTCTTTAATATGACTCGGGTCCTAAAAGGATTATTCTGGCTCCTGTGTGGAGACTTTCAGCCCAAGGAGCAAGAATGAAAACAAACAGACCTGGCTCAGCACCTATAGCTCAAGTGACTAAGGCACCAGCCACATACACCTGAGCTGGAGGGTTCAAATCCAGCCTGGACCTGCCAAACAATAATGACAATTACAACCAAAAAATAACCAGGCATTGTGGTGGGTGCCTGTAGTCCCAGCTACTTGGGAGGCTGAGGCAAGAGAATCACTCAAGCCCAGGAGTTGGAGGTTGCTGTGAGTTGTGATGCCACGGCACTTTACCCAGAGCAACAGCTTGAGGCTCTGTCTCAAAAGAAGAAAAAGAAAGCAAACAGACCTGGTGTCAGAAAGCTCTTCCACGTCTTCATTGTTTGCTGCTATAATAGTAAACATTTCAATAGGACCAAAACCTCACAAACAACCTCAAAAGGCAAGAAGAAAATGACAAGCAATGGATTTGACCTCTAGCACATGCAACCAGTAGAAATTTGTGTGCCTCCATTTCCACCCTTATAAAATTAAGATAATAGTATCTATCTCATTGGGCTAAAGTGAGGATTAAATGCATTAGTGCACGTATATATAGAATGTTTAGAACAATGGCTGCCAAGGAAAGTACTACATAAGTGTAAGCGATCATGGGTGCTGTTACTATGGTAGCTGAAATTATTATCAGTGATAGTTATATGATGCAACTCTAGTTTTTAAACCTCCCTAATTGTTGACTTCTTTAAGATTGCCTGGCCTGTTGTCGGCTTTGTGCCCACGCTAGCTAGAAAAGTTTTGTCTTTCAGCAGACCAAGCCAAATGAAGGTCTCCTATTTTCCTTTCCAGCATGAACCAGTGATTTCAGACCATTTAAGCAGCAATTAAATAGCTTCAAAAGTGAACCTGACTCAGTAAGCACCCAATTGTCAGGGAAGACAGTCCTAAATTAAAGCAAGTCTTTCCTACTTTTTTTTTTTTTTTGAGACAGAGTCTCATTATGTCGCGGTGGGTAGAGTGCTGGCAGCAGCCTCAAACTCAAATGGTCTTAAGCATTATCTTGCCTCAGCCTGCCAAGTACCTGGGACCACAGTAGAATGGTGGATGCTGAAAGGACCAGATTTGCCATCAAGAAACCATGCACACCTGGAAATCCAAGGAGTTTTATTCTTTACAGGCATATGCTTGGGTCACTCCCACCATCAAAGTGGTTGTAGAAGAGAGTGGCCCCGAAACAAAGGGCAAGAAAACTTTTATACACTTTCTCGCAGGGTATTATAGGTTGCAATAAAATGCTAAGGAAGATGGCTGAGGAAGAAGCCAGTGTCTGCTTACTTATTGGTCATTGGGGAGGCCTGGGGTTTTGATAGGTTACCTGTCTTTTCGTAGTTGGGGTCTTTGCTGGAGTTAGTACCGTGTGAACTCCTGATTGGTTATTGTTATCAGGGCTGTTTACCTGATTTACGGCCTGTGTCTGTTGTGGAGCTTCTTGCGGCCCCTGCCCCCCTCCCTTTTCCTTTCCTCAGTTTTTTGTTCTTCCCTCTTATAACTATTAACTATCATTGCTAATCTAAAAGAAGAGAAAAAGTAATAATGATGAAATCTCGGCTGCCCCTTCAGGTGCCAGGGGAAAAGGGCAATGGGAAGTTACTGCTTAATGGGTACAGAGTTTTAATTTGGAAAGATGGGAAAGTCCTGGAGATGGATGGTGGCAATGGTTGCACAAATATATAAATGTATTTAATGCAACTGAACTGTACATTTAAAAATGGTTAAAATGGTCAATGTTATGTTACAATACCACAATAAAACACTACACTAAAAATTTTCCTGTTGGGTTACATCATACCAAACTTTCTTTTTTTGAGACAGAAACTCACTCCATTGCCCCAGGCTAGAGTGCCCTTGGCATCATAGCTCACAGCAACCTCAAACTCCTGGATTCAGATGATTCTCCTGCCTCAGCCTCCCAAGTAGCTGGGACTACAGGCACCTGACACAGCAACTGGCTACTTTTTCTATTTTTAGTACAGATGGTCTCACTCTTGCTCAGGCTGGTCTCAAACTCCTGAGCTCAAGCAATCCACCTGTCTCGGCCTCCCAGAATGCTATGATTATAGGCATGAGCCATCACACCCAATCCATCATCCCAAACTTTCTAAAGGCTCTTACCTCACTCACCTACATGGGTCACCACAAAAGTTTGTCACAGACTGTGTTATGGTCCATTATTTCACTTTCAAGAAACACAGTCAGCAGTGTCCTTTCTGATTCACCTGTGCAAGTTTCAACTTGCTCAGCTTATGGGTGTTGCTGGGAGGGCTTCTTTTGTTTCCATCCTCATGGATTTTACATTTCTTAGTTTTTATATATCTCAAAACTTTCGTAATGACCCACATACAAGACCATTCCCCAAATATTGTTCTCATCCCCATTATCTCACAGAATCCGCCTCTTACTCTCTTTCTTTTGTCCTCTTCCTCTCTAGACACACTGGTCTCCTGACTACTCCTCACCACAGGGCCTTTGCACTTGCTCTTCCTGAAGCCTGGAACATTATTCCCTCATGTATCTACAGAGCTGGCTTCCTCACCCCTTTATATCCTTGCTCCTGGACCTCTTTCTCTGATTACCCTATTTAAAATTCAACCTTCATCCATCTCCTTTAGCCTGCCTTTGTTTTTCTCCATAGCATTTATTACCACCCAAAAGATTCTTTACCTTACTCATTTGTGTCTTTGCCTTACTGTCTGTCTTCCCTCAGTAGAACATAAGCTCCACAGGGACTGGAATTTTTGACTTGCTTACTAGTGTATCTCTAGTGCCCGAACACATAATAGGTACTCAGTAAAATTTGATGAATAAATGAAATGTATGTTTCATGGATTTTTCCACTTTGGTCCATTTGGGTCCTATTTTATTCTTTTTCACTGCCTGACAGCATTCAGTCATTGGAAAACAATGCAATATATACTATCATTCATGACACCCTCCCCCCACGCTTTGGAAGTTCTCAGCATAGTGTAGTGTTGGGGCCTTTTAAAGTCTAACCTTTCTCAAGGTTTCCAGACGCAACTGAAAACCTCCATGGCAAAGTTGCAAAGTTGGTTCCCAGACCCTCCTCTTTCCTAGGTCAAGGCCCCAGAAACTGATTAAATTTTTCACCTGGGCAAGTTGGAAGAGAAAAATGGAAAGGTATGTGCTCTGAGTGGCCGGGCAAGTCCTAAGTGCCAGCCTGGCTCTGCCTGGTGTGAGCTGGGGCTCTGTGGTCGCATTTCTGGCAGCAGCATGAAAACTGTCAGGTTTGGCAGGAGCAGAAGGCTTTCCCGGCTGACATTCCAGCTACGGGAAAAGTCAAGCAGAGGTGACCCAGATGTGCTGGAAGCAGAGGACCCACATTCAAATGCCCACAGGGCAGAAACAAGGTGCACAGACTAGGCATAAGGACACTGGGTGGGGGAGGAGGGAGTGGGGACCATGGGGACCTAGAGAACTCAGGACACCCAAGTCAAGCAGGAATAAAGCCCAATGTCATCAGATCTCCTGACTGCTTTTTTTCCAGAGAATCTGGAAATTGACTTTTCTATGATAGTTCTTGATTTTTTTAATATTGGTCCCCCAATTTAAAAAATACTAGAAGATCTAACAAAACACATTTGAAAACAGGATCGACCCCATCTCCCCACCCCCACCCCACTCCAGGGCTCAGGGCTCCTGCAGTTTAGCAAAAGATTTCAGAATATGGACTTTGGTTGTGTTCTTTGGGCTTTGCCCTATTTGAGCAAGCTCCTTGACATCTCAAGGTCTGTTTCTCTTTCTGCAAAATAGGAACAAAAATAAAAACTACCTCATATGATTGTTTAGGAGGTTAAAGGACACTTAGCAAGTAGTACCACAACTCAGTAGTAGTAGTAGTAACGGGGGGATGGGCCAAGGGCTGGGAAGGACATCCACAGGGTCAGCTGGTGTGTGTGGTTAGAGGCTGGGAGCTTGCTGTGGACTAGGGAAGGAGACTTTGATCAGGAAGTGAGGATTCTGCAGAGGGATCCTGAGACCCAGTGCCTAAGGCCTCCTGACCTGCAGGTGGCGCTGCACTTCTAAGAAGCCCCTTATTCTCTACCTCAGGGAGTAGCCTATGATGCCAGCCAGGGCCGCCCTTTCTGCCTGCCTGAGCCTAATTGTTGGACTTTATGTTTGTGCTTGTTTATATTCTTAGTTTGGGGCCAGACATTCCAGTCTGTCAACATTCTGTAAACAGATGCATTAGTTGTCCCTTCTGACTTCCTTCTTTTATAGTGTGGATAAAACTTTCATCAGAATCAGCTAGGTGTCTTTTGGTTGTAAGCAACAGAAAACTCAACATGGTGTAGCAAAAAGGAAACGTGTGGCCTCACTTACCTGAAATGACCAGAGGGTAGAGCTAACTTCAGAGATAGCTTTAAATGGGTCAAATGATGGTATCAGGATGTAGTTCTTCTTTGGCATCTGGGTGGGTTCCATTCTTATATAGCTTCTTCCCAGGTATAATTAATTACCCATCTGAACAGCTCCCAAGCCAGCAGAACTCCCTGAGAGTTCGGGTCAGGTTACATGACGGTAACCTGGCTTGGATCATGTTCCCTCCGATGAGTAAATCACTACTCCAAGGGGAATGCAATGTTCTGATTGTTAGGCCTGGGCTCTATCCACCCTGAACAAAATCAACATCCCCAAGTTCAAAGTATAGACTAGTGGTTGAAAAAGGAGTGGTGACCCCACAGCTAAATCAGGTATAGTTACCTAAAGTAGAATGAATGTCTGCTTGGCATCCCGCAGCTCCTGAAAAGAAATTAATCTTCACCTTATCTTCTTGCAAAGCATTGTTTAAATCAGTGTTTTTCAACCATTTTTATCTCCCAGCACACATGAACCTATAGTTAAACTTCTGAGGCACGCTTAAATTATGTTGATCAGCCAGGTGCAATGGCTCATGCCTATAATCCTAGCACTCTGGGAGGCTGAGGCAGAAGGATTGCTTAAGCTTAGGAGTTCAAGACCAGCCTGAGCAAGATGGAGACCCCATCTCTACTAAAAATAAAAAAAACTAGCCAGGCCTTGTGGCAGACACCTGTAGCCCCAGCTACTCAAAAGGCTGAAGCCAGAGGATCTCTAGAACCTAAGGGTTTAACATTGCTATGATGCCATGGCAGTCTACGGAGGATGAAGGAGACTCTGTCTCAAAAAATAATAATAATAAAATAAAATAAATTATCTTGATCAAAAAACAGAGTAAAAAAAGAATATGCTTACAGCGATTTGAACTTCTTTTGAAAATAATTTAATTAATAATCTTTAAAATTTTTTGCAGCACGCCTAAGATCCTCTCATGGCACACCAATGTGCTGAGGCACATGAGGCGCACTGTTATGCCCTAACTCCATCTTGCTAAGGGCTTTCAACACTCCCCATTTAGACAGGCAGCTCAGCCGAAAGAGTTTAGTAATAACTGTAAAATCCTGTAAAACCCCAGCTCCTCCTTGTAAGCTCTCCCTCCTCCTCCCCTCCCTAAAGCTGCTTATAAAAGGTTTCTACCCCTGCTATCGGGGTTGAGAGACTTTAAGGCATGAGTCCACTCTCAGCCCGGCCGATCAATAAAGGACCCTTGCTTAATCTGGACTCAGTGCTTTGGGTATAACAACCCCAGTTGAAAATCACTGGTTGAAATGATTATTATAATGAGCACTATGTCTTCATCATCTACTTACCTCTGATCACTAGAGCTGGCTTAGCTGATCTTGAATCTCCTTTTATGTCTCATTCTGGGATTGCATTAATCTGAATAAAGAAAGCAGGAGGACTGTTTTTTCACAATAGTATAAAATATTCAATAGAACATGGAGGGGGGGCATTTAGAGACCTCCCAAATGAGTCATAAATCCAGTCAGACCTGAATTCATCTGACTTCAGTACAAGCCAACATATCCTCATCTAGAAAAAGATTTTTTTTAATTTGGCTAAATGATCCATAGCTCTAAACAGCCAGTTAAAGTCCATGTGGACACTCTCTGATGCCTTCAGACTAGCGTCCCTAACAAAAAAAGGAAAGAAAGTGTTTTACTCTTCAGGAAGCCAAACCAACTGTGGGAACACAACCTGTTTACTCTTTGTTTACAGTGCCTTAAAATTTGTCAGCCTAGCATCAGCCAGTTTGGAGTTCCTAGACACTCCAAAACTCCAACCTCCATACATTGGAAATCATGACACCAAAAAAGGATGTCAGTTGCACAAGCTGATCACAGTAACCTAGTCCTTCCGTAGGGAACTCACTCTGAACAGGTCCAACAACAGGACCTGGCTGGAAAAATGCTGTGTGACCCAAAAGGGGAACCCTCAAAACCAACATGTGTTGGGTTGAACCATATGAAATTGCTATTTTTGTAGGCCAGTAATAGTCAAATATCAACAATTGTATATGGTCACAACTGAATATATTAGGGCAGCAAGTGGTTTTCCAAGTGTGGTCCATAGACTCCTGGGAGGTCCCAATCATTTTCATAATAATACTAAAAATGTTATTTGCCTTTTTTATCATGTTGACATTTGCATTGAAAGTGCAAAAGCAATGGGGGATCAAATTATATGAAGCTGGATTTTCATTTATTATTTCAACTAAAACTGCCTATTGCATCCTATTGAATCCAAAAGCAGATAGGAGAATCTACCTTTCATTAAGCTGGCCATTAAAGAGATTTGCAAAAAATGCTAAACAGTGCCCTTCTTCCCACTGATTTTTTTGTTTCAGAAAGTGTTTTTTCTGAAAGCAATTAATTTATGTGAACATGCTGTGGGTTTACCATTCTTATCATGTAATGAATTAGTAAATATTTTTCAAGTTTAGGTTTTAATTTCTCCTGTGGAAAGTATCAATAGCTATAATCCACATAAACAAAAACTCTGAAGGTCTTCAATAATTTTTAAAAGTGCAAAAGATTCCTGAGACCAAAAACGTTGAGAAATCCTGTATTGAGACCATCTGTGGAGGAGCATACATGAAACGAAGTGTTAAGAACATTGGCCTGGCTCGGCGCCTGTGGCTCAAGCGGCTAAGGCGCCAGCCACATACACCTAAGGTGGCAGGTTCGAATCCCTGGCCCAGGCCCGCCAAACAACAATAATGGCTGCAACCAAAAAATGGCCAGGCGTTGTGGCGGGCACCTGTGGTCCCAGCCGCTTGGGAGGCTGAGGCAGGAGAATCACTTGAGCCCAGGAGTTGGAGGTTGCTGTGAGCGTGATGCCACGGCACTCTACCCAGGGGGATAGCTTGAGGCTCCGTCTCAAAAAAAAAAAAGAATATTGGCCAAAAAAATGCCTGAAATGATAGCAGAAGCTTAAACCGAAGGAAGGAGAAGATTGGAATGGAAGGAAAGGAGGGAATGGAAGATTAGAGGGAATGGCCGTGCTCTCAGAATGGACGCCCCCAGGTGGAACCAGAGGCCCAAAGTTTGAATTTCTTTTTCTTTTCTTTTTTTCTTTTCTTTTTTTTGAGACAGAGCCTCAAGCCATCACCCTGGGTAGAATGCCATGGCATCACAGCTCACAGCAACCTCCAACTCCTGGGCTCAAGCGAGTCTCCTGCCTCAGCCTCCCAAGTAGCTGGAACCACAGGCGCCCGCCACAACTCCCAGCTATTTTTTGGTTGCAGCCATCATTTTGGTGGGCCCGGGCTGGATTCGAACCCGCCACCTTAGGTTTATGTGGCTGGCGCCTTAGTCACTTGAGCCACGAGCGCCGGACCCGACGTTTGAATTTCTAATGCAAAGGTCGGGCCTACAGAGGTTGGGATCTGGAAGCGACCTCGGAGGTGGCAGCTGAGACCCAGGGAAGGAGATCACTGGGAAAGCAGGGGTGAGCGGATTCAGAGGTCCGGGTGGGTCGCAGGGACGTTCTGGGGAAATCGGCTGCATAGGCCTCCCTAAAATCCCCAGCGTGCCAGAGGACACAGTGCCGGCGGGGGTGTGGATGGGATCCGGGCGCGGTTGCACAGGTGTGTGTGATGCGTTTCGCCGAAGTGAGAGGGACAGGAACGCGTGTGGGGTAGGACGGAGTGTTTACATGTGTGGCATGTGATCTGTGGGGAGGGGGGGGTAAGGGACAGTATTTCTGTGTAAGACAACGCGGACCAGGGCTCTATGCGGTATATTTATGGCGCTCTGGGAATTACGGGTGTCCGGAAGAACGGAGGGAGAACGTACTTGGTGCGCATAGGGGTGTCCTGCGACGTGCTGCGGCGCGGGGGCACCAGTGAGGGCGCCGGCTGGAGCTGGTGGGGAGGTGAGGGACTTGGCGGGGGCAGCCCAGCTGTGCTGTGGCCGCACTGCAAGCTCCGCCCCGGGCGCTCCCGGGGCTTCCCCGCCCCTGCGCCTGCTCCCTCCCCCGCGGTCCGGCCGCGCTCGCCGGCTGTCCCGCTGCCACCTCCACTTGCTGCCGCCGCCTCCGCCGCAGTCGTCGCTGACAGAGCGCATCCTGGCGGTCTCCGATCGTCGCCCGAGCAGGTACGACGGCGCCCCCGGCCCGCGCCTTCTCCTGCGCACCCCCGCCCCAGGTAAGCGCTCTGCTGTCTGGGCCTCAGTTTCCCACCGGAGGGCGCTTGGGTGCCTGCCCGAAGCGCCCCGGACCCGGGCCAAGGGCCGAACCTGGGGTGGGGGCGGGAACCTGCAGGCGGGGCTAGAGAGAGGGAAGCCCCAGGTGAGCGGCGCGGGCGCGGGGCGAGGGTCCCGCGGGGGTCGGGGTGGGTGGAAAGGGCTGCAGAGTCCTCCCACCGAGGGGCGGGGCGCATTGTCGTTCGAGAGGTAACAGCAGCGAAACTTGAGTGGGCGTGCGATGTTCGGGGTGCTACACCCACACAGCATCCCTGGGAGCTGGACTCTTTTGGTGTCCCCATTTTACAGAGGAGAAAACCGCGGGTCAGGAGGAGGACGAAACTTCCCTAGGTCCCAGTGGCAAGTTGCTGAGTCCAGTTTTGAAAGCAGGCAGTCTGACCGCAGAGCCTACCTCTGTCAGCCCACCTTGTCTGGGGAACGTGAGCTTATACTCTCTAAATGTCCCCTAAGGAGGCCGTGGGGTGCTGGAGAAGAGGCCAGATCCGAACCCCTGCAGTTTATCCTCCTGGGGGTTCTGCAGCGTTAAGATCATGTTGCTTAAATGTGCTGGGGGTATAGCACATTTTGTGTAGGGTGCTTTGTGTAGGGGACACAAAGAGTGTGGGATATGGAGCAAGGACCTTCCCACACTAGTGTTGGTGGAGAAACTGAGGCACAGAGTTTCGGGAGGGGGCACAATAACTCCTCACCCTGCCTCCACCAGGGATTGGGGGCAGAACAGCCAAGGCTGGCAATTATCCCTGGTGGTCCTGCATTCAGAGTCCGCGGAGGACCTGTGTGAACACTCCCTGAATATCCCCGTCACCCAGCATCTATGAGGGACCCAACCTGCTACCACTGAACTGTGTAATTCCACGAGGAATCCAGGGATCCACTTTCCCTCCTCTATCACCTTCTGACCCCTGCCCTCTTGCTCCCCAAAGGTAACCATCTTCATAACTGGAGATGTTCCTTTAGTCCTTTCCCTATGCCTGTGCGAACATATATATGTGCCCATAGAAAATATGTAAAATACTTAGTAATGTGGTGGGCAGATAGTTAATAGAAATGCTACCATCCATGTATGTCATTCTGCAACTTGATATAGTTACATCGCAAGTTACCATTTGATTGTTATCCAGTTATTTAATTGAGAATTATTCATGTTCCTGCATATAAATCTCATGTATTCATTTAAATTGTGGCAGTTTTCCACCATGGGTATTGAACGTTTCGGTGACAAAAAACTTTGATTGGTTTTTATTTCAGCCTCTTCTATAAATTGATATCCCTGGATTAAGTTCAATTTCCTGTTCTTTGTCCTAACACACACACAGAGGGGTGTAGGCACACTCAGAGGGGGGTAGGCACACCTCTATTCTGTCTGTCTGTGACCAAGAACAAACACTGCACTTCCTCTAGCTGCAATCCCCACTGAACCCTGTGGGCTTTGCCTGTCTATCCCCTTGTGGGCAAAGGTCCCATCATGGACCAGCTCCAGGGGTTCTCTCTAGGTGGCCTGCAGTGCCACCCTGCCCTCCAATAGGAGACAGAAGGACTTAGGAACCATAGGCTGATAGACAAGTGTCCAGGGTCTTGTTATTATCCAGGTTGTGGCATAAGGAGAATGAGTTTGCCCTGCCACAAGTTTGGTGGAATGCCCTGATAATAGCCAGGTCGATGAACCAACAGAATCAGAGATGTTTGTATTGTAATCTCAACTTCAGTACTTCCTAACTCGAGAAGTTCCCTTCCTTTCTCTGAGCCCACTAGTAAAGTGAGGATGATGATAATGGCAACATCTCCAAACTGCTGAGTGCATCAGTGGGGTGATGCAAATAAAATACTTGGGCATCATCATCAGTGAGCAGAAGTCTTGTCCTGGATAGGGGACACCCCAAGATGGCCCTGGGGTGGGGGTGGTGCTCAGAGTCACCATTTGGGACTTTTTCCACACCCCAAATGCAAACCAGAAAGTCCTGAGCACTGGGTGAGAGCCAATGATGAGATTTCTGCTTGTTGGGAGCCAAGCTCAACTCTCTGTGGAGTCCAGAAGTGTCACAGCACTTACAAAGGGCCTACTGTGTATGTGGTCCTGAACCAAGTCACAGGAATGAAGAGAGCTGAGGTTCCTACCTTTCAAATATAAGAAGCTGCAGAAGTCACAAGGAAGGGCTGCAGGCAGCTTTTGTGAAAAGTGCTTTTTACCATTGCAGATTATCCCCAAGATTATAAAAAGTGGGAGATGTCATGGGAAACTTTGTATTTGTGAATCCTCTTGAGAAATCAGAAAAGTTGGCAACTCCAGGCCCAACATTCAACTGCCCCTTTAGACAGGGAAGGCACGCTGCAGGACACCGCAGTCAGCCCTCAATCACAAAGAGCAACGGAATACAAAAGTTAACAACAGACTGCTCAGCCAGTCTCTATCTCCTCGCTGTGCTGTGGATTAGTGGAATGGTTTCATGCAAAGTATCAAGCATTTTTTGTGACTTCATTTCCTTATGTGTAAAATAGGGGTCTGTAAAACCTTCAAAGGGTGACTTAGACATTAAATAAGTCAACACGTGTAAACCTTTTAAAACAGTGCCTAGATCACAATAAACACTAGCCGAGTATTGGTGATGGCGATGTTGATAATGGTGGTGTTAACTGCCTGCCTGGTCCCGGTAACAGTGCTTTTGTGCGCCATATAAAATGCTATGAAAACATAGGTGGGGGTTGGGGGAGGAAGGAAAGTAACACTTTAAGCTCCTTCTTCAAACAAGATGCTGTAATCCTAGATACATTTTCTGCTTAAGCACAGGAAAAGAACAACATTTCAAGGAAGGATACAAAGAAGAGGGATTACAAGGTGGGTTTTGAAGGATAAACAGGAGTTCTTTTGAAGCAGTGGGGTGAGAAAGGCATTCCATAGAGGAAACAACTTCACAAAAGCCTGGAGGCATGACCAAGCAAGGTTGTATAGGAAGTGATATAGTCTGATGTCACTAAGCAGTAAGATGAATAGAAAGAAAGGCAGGAAGATGAGTCTGGGAAGGTACAAAATGAACTTGAAGCCATGATGGGACTTGAGGCAGGAATAAAGGTGAGCATTTCTTGGGTAACTACTGTGATCAGATGCTCTTATAATCATCTCCCCTGTAACTACCCAATAATCAGGTTTTGTGATCTCCATTTCACCAATGAAGGAGACACAGGCTCAAGAAATGTAAGCCACCTGCCCAGAATCTTAGAATGGGTAGTGGTAGAACTGGGATCAGACACCAGATCTGTCTGATTTAATGCCAGTGTACCCTCTCTGAGCCTTAGTCTTCTCATTGTAAAGTGGAAATAGTACTTATAAAATCCACTGCCTAGATGTGTTAGGAGGGTTAGATGAGAGAACAAATGCACAGCCCTGATCATAGGACCTGGCCCACAGCGTCTGCTGTTGTTATTTTCACTGCAGTGAGACCTGTGTTCCCCTGGCCTGCTTGCCCCGACTCACTCACCTGCCCGGCCTCAGCTGGGAGAGCCCAAGGAGTGACCTAGGCCAGTGGATCTCAGAGTGTAGTCCTTGGACCAGCAGCGTGGAGCATCACCACCTGGAGCTTGTGAGAAATGTAGCTTCTCAGCTGGGCTCAGTGGCTCACACCACCTGTAATCCTATCACTCTGGGAAGCAAAGATAAAGGATTGCATGAGGCCAGGAGACCAGCCTGAGCAAGAGCAAGACCCTGTCTCTGCTAAAAATAGAAAAATTAGCTGGGCATCATGGAAGGCACCTGTAGTGCCAGCTATGCAGGAGGTTGAGGCAGCAGGATTGTGTGAGCCCCGGTGTTTGAGGTTGCAATGGACTATGCAGTCTAGCCTGGGCAAGGACAGAGCAAGACTTTTTCTCAAAAAAAAAAAAAAAAAAAAAAAAAGGAAAGGAAAGGAGAGGAAGGGAGGGGAGGGGACAAGAGAAGAGAAAATTAAATTAAATTCTCACACCCAGCCCAACTTCCTGCATCAGAAACTCTGGGGGTGGGGCCCAATAATCTGTATTTTAACAAACCCTCCCTGTGATTCAGTGTATAATAAGACAAAGGCATGTTCCTCTCAGCCCTAGAGCCTGGAAGGAACCATTCCTTTACAGATAGAAAAGTCACTGAGGGGCCTAGTGGAGTTCTTGGGATTATTCTTTCAAACTTACTCTCCTTCCTAGTCTTACAGCTTCCAGTCTGCCCACCTGGAGGGCCTGGGGCAAAATTTGACTTTTAGAGGAGCTGTTTCCTGGTGAGGACCTGCTCCTACCCCACCACCACCTTATAAAAAGCCTGTTCTTAGAGGTCCCTCTGTGCCCATGACCCTCCCTAGGGTCTCCTCTGTCGGCCATGAGAATGTGTGCTCAGGCACAAGTCCTGATCAAGGGGGAGATGACCTCGCAACACTGCAGGAGGACCCTTAAGGAGGCCCCAGGTCAAGTGGCAAAGAAAAAAGCCCAAGTTGGGGATGGTCACATCCTGCTGAGGACCACCAGTCGAGAAGCTGGAGCCCTCCCCTCTCTGCACATCCTTCTGGACACACTGGGGAGCAATAAGGAAGGAGTTCAGCCCATCATCTGCCTGCACAGAAGCCATCAAGAACAAACAACAATAACAAAAATCCCATAAACCTAGGCAGTTCAAATTAATAAAAATATTTGCCACAGTTATGACAGTTATTAAGAGTTAATTTCATGGATAAATAGTGCTTGCAAATCAAGGACCAAATACTCCATCCAGAAAAGAAAAAGACAAGAGCAAAGAATATGACTTGTTTGATCACAAGAAAAGAACTATAAATTGGATTCGAACAGATGAAAAGATTTCTCAGCTGCACCCCCCAAAAGAAAAAGAAAGGAAAAAAGAAAGACAGAAAGAGAGAAAAAGAAATGTGTAAAAAAGCCACAATGATCCTGTCATCCACTGGTCATCCACTCAGTGTGGATGAAAATGTGGAGAAGCATTGCTCTCAAACTCAAATTCTGCAGATGAAAGTGCAAAGTGGTGTAGGCTCTAGGGGAGAGGTAGGCAAACGTGTCAATTTTGGAGATGCACATAGCCTACAAATCAACCATTTCACCTCTAGGAATTCACCCAGCGGATGTCCTTGCACCGGGAACAGCATATTAGAACAAGGATATGTTCTGTGGGTAAGAACAAATGACTGGAACTATCTAAAATGTCCATCAGAATGGAACTAAGTACTGTAAATGTTGGAACAGCCACATAAGAGAATACGATACAGCCAAAAAAAAAAAAAAACTGCAAAAAAAAAGCAAACAGTAGGCTGGGCACAGTGGCAGGAGGATCACTTGAGCTCAAGAGTTCAAGACCAGCCTGAGCAAGAGCAAGACCTCATCTCTGCTAAAAATAGAAAAACAAAAAATTAGCCAGGCAAAGCGGCAGGAACCTGTAGTCCAGCTACTTGGAAGGCTGAGGGAGGAGGATTGCTTGAGCCAAGGAGTTTGAGGTTGCTGTGAGCGAGGCTTGAGGCTGTGGCACTCAAGCCTGGACAGCAGGGTGAGACTCCACCTCAAAAAAAAAAATCAAAGCAAACTTTAACTTTTTATAAAAAAATGGATGTGAGATTATCTCCTAGTTGTGTTAAAAGAACAATGCAGGGTACAGAACAGTGTATAGTATGCTACCAACCGTGTGTGTGCACATGTGTTTACAAGGGACAAGATGTGCTGATATATGTATATATTTATGCACATTAAAATCTGGAGAACACACTGGGAGCTGGTGATAGTAGTTGCCCTCACAGAGGTGAAACTAGGGCACTTAGATGGGAAGAAGACTTTTTTCATTATGTGTAATTTGGTACTCTTCAGAACTTTTTTTGCCCTATACATTTATTACATTATAGTTATAAAGTTTAGCCACACGTACTTTTTACTTATTTAAAAGAAGCATGTCATTAGAGATAGGGGCATTTCCCTTGACATCACTCAAATTATATATTGTTTTCAGATAAAAAATGAATGAGTTTTTTTTTTTTTTTTTAAGTAGGGCCTTTGATCACAAAGGGACAAATATTGTACGATCCCACTTTTACAAAGTACCCAGAATAGGCCAATTCACAGAGACAGAAAGAATCAAGTAGAAAGCACAGAGGCTGGGGGAGAAGGAGAAAGGAGGAGTTACTGCTTAATGAGTACGAAGTTTTGTCGTGTTTGGGATGATGGAAACCTTCTGGAAATGGATAGTGGCCATGATTGCATGACATTGTGAATGTTCTTTTTTTAATATTTGTTTATTTCAGATTAATATGAGAGTACCAATGATTAGGTTATGTTGTTTGTGTTAGGTAATGTTCATGTCACAGTTGAGCCCTTCACTCGGGGGGTGTGCTGTGTGTCCTTACAGTATGCAGTTTAGGTGGGAGCACACCAGTCCCCTCTCTCCTAACCTGTCCCTTCCCCCCCAATTTAATTGTGTTTTTCTCCCCTGTGGGTGCACAATTGTTTATCTATTGGATTCATATTAGTATTGCATACATTGGATACTTGATTTTCCATTCTCTTTACTGAGAAGAATGTTCTTCAACTCCACCTAGGTTAATACAAAAGATGTAAAGTCTCCATCTTTTTATGGCTGAATAGTATTCCATGGTATACGTATACCACAGTTTATTAATCCATCCATGAGGTGATGGGCACTGGGGTTGATTACACATCTTGACAATTGTGAATTGACCTGCAATGGACATTCTAGTGCAAATGTTCTTATGGTAAAATGATTTTATTCTTCTGGGTAGATACCTAGTAATGGGATTGCGGGATCAAATGAAAGGTCTACTTTTAGCTCTTTGAGGATTCTCCATACTTCTTTCCACAGAGGCTGTATTAGTTTGCAATCCTACCAGCAATGTAAAAGTCTTCCCTTCTCTCCACAACTGTGCCAGCATCTGCAGCTTGGGGAATTTGTGATGTGGGCTATTCTCAGTGGGGTTAGGTGATATCTCAGAGTGGTTTTGATGTGCATTTCTCTAATGATTAGGGATGATGAGCATTTTTTCATGTGTTTGTTGACTAGTGACTATTCCTAATGCCACTGATTTGTAGGCTTAAAATGGTTAGAACAATAAATTTTGTGTTATATATCATGCCACCAAAAAAATTCAAGGATGAAACAAAAAATAAAAAGTCAGGGGCTTTGACATCAGATTGGTTGGGTTCTAGTCTTTTGTTCTACCACTGCTCAACTGTGTGAACTTGATCAAGTGACTCTACCCTTTTCGGCCTCAGTTTTCCCATCTATAAAATGGGGCTGTCAAAGTGTACTTACCTCACAGGAATCCCACAAGCATTAAATTACTTTAACCAAACAAAGCGCTCTCTCTGTATGTCTGAGACTATCATCAAAGGTCAAGTTTAGGAGAGTATGGAGGTTGGAATCAAAAATTGGACCAAATACTAAGACAAGCAGATACCTATGGTGTTTGTAAAAGCTTCAAATCTGGATTTTTATATCATTTTGTATTTGCAAAACTTATAAATAAATTGTGTTTCCATAAGGTAAATTGCAAAATGTAGACTCAAAGAAAGTCTTCTCGGCTGATACATCCTCAAAAGATGCAATAATTCTTTAGGTGGGGACTGCTAACCTACAGATATTTGAATCCTGGCTCTGCTACTTATTAGCTATGTGACATCAGGCAAGTCACTTGACCTCTCTCTACGCTTCGGTTTTATTGTTTCTTTTTTATTTGAAAAAAAAATTTATTGTTTGGAATTCATTGAGGGTACAAAGAATTAGGTTACACTGATTCCATTTGTTAGATAAAGTCCCTCTGATAATTGTGCCCCACCTCTGTGCTTCAGTTTTCTGGTCTGTGAAGAGAAGACGGTAAGAATTCTTAACTGAGTATGGACCTTATGAGGACTAAATATGTCAAATGCTTCAAACAGTGTCCAGCCCGCAGAAATAAATGTGTGTTAAGTAAATAAATTTGAAATAAGCCTGCAAGTCTTTCGGCTTTTTGTTTTTAAAAGGATAATCTATTTTTTACATGAAGGAAACAGTGTCCTAGCCAAAATATAGTCATGGGTTAGAGTTCCCTGGGGTGGGTTTGCTGGGAGTGGCTTGGGGTGCCCAGCTAATGGAGGTGGGGTTGTAAGTCAGTGGGGCTCAGAGAGTTTCAGAGACCTGCCAAGGGGCCACACAGCAGTAATAGAACCCAGGTTCAACCCCAACTTTCTCCTCCCTGATGCCTCTCTGACTGGAAAGGTCTTGAGGATTGAGGAGCTAGTGGCCTTTTGGTAAGCATGACCCTTTCCTGGTAGACCTCCAGGACAAATCCAGGCAGCCTTGCTTCACCTCCACAGGCTGGGGAGCTCATTCTCAAGCCAAGGTCTAGGCCTGAGGTCTGGCAGTCTGCGGCACCTTCTCTCAAGAGCTACTCCTGATTCAACTCAACCCAGAACCTTAAGCAGTGACTGGCTTGTAACCTCCCCAAACTAGCCCCTGCTCACCTGGCAGCTGATTCCTGAAATTCCTATGTGGGTGTCTCACCTTTGTCTGTCTGTGCTGAGGTTGTTGACTCTCTGATTTAGCTTAAGGCTTTGAATCCTGGTTGAAAGGCACCACTCCCCACCCTACCCTTGCCCCAGGAGGGATCACCTTTGTCCCTTCTTGGGGACAATGTTTGCACCCCAGTGAGAAGGAGCTGGATAGAGGCTTGCCATGTCAGGTTTGGGAGAGAGAAGAACCTCTGGGAGCTGAGGCTGTGGACTTTAAGGCAGCCTTTGAAGGATGGTTTTAGAGATTGGGGAGTGGTGTGTGCCATGATTAGAAACGTGCCCAGCACATGATAAGTGCTCATTAATGGGGCTGGGGCTGCGGGCAAAGGAGGTCGAAAGCCACAAGAAACAGCCAGGGCCGGTCCTCATGGAAACCCCTGCTTCCCTCACGCCTCCCAGTTGCATTCAGAGGGTGAGGTGGGGGCAGAGGTGTCCCTAAGGAGGAGGAGGAAAGCCTTCATTATGCCACTCCCCAGAATGGCTCAGGGGAGTCCTAGTTTACCCTAGGCTGCTCTGGGAGCTGATTCTGTCCTTAAAGCATTAAGGCTGAAGCTTAGGTGTTAAACTCTCCCAGACTTCTTAATTCTACCTCAGGCAGTTTAATGGTTAAGAGTTTAGGAGTGGGATAAGCTGGAGTTGGGGCTTAGCAACCTCTCAGTCCACCCCTCACTTGCCCCCAGGATAATATTATCTATTAACATGGTCAGAGGCAAGGAAGGGCCCAGGGGGCCATACTCTCATGCTCAGCTCTGAGGCTACCTGGCCCCAGTCCTGGGCTGCAGCCTGGTTACTATTCGGATCACCTCCAGAAATGCTGCATTGCTCCCTGTGCTGTCCTTGCTCTGCTTGGAGAAGGGGTGATGGTGGGACCGTGGGAAGGAGAGGTCTGAGTGGAAAAGCCAGAAACGTCTTTATCTATAGAGTTTAGGGAAAGTTGAAAGATCAGAATCAGGGCCTGAGTGTGTGAGTCGGATCCCTTGCATAAGTGACAAAGAAGTGGCCAACCCAGACAAAGGATGAGGGCCTGCTGGTTCTAAAAGGCAGAACCCAGGGTGGGAAGGTGCACGGGTATGGAGGGAGGCTGGGCATTTGGTGGAAGAGAGAAGAAGCCTCTTTCCTCAAAGCAAAGCATTTTGTCTTTGCAATTTATACATTTATTCAACAAATGTTTAGTGCTATAACACGAGCTCAGAGGAATCTAAACATCTAGAAAGCAAGGTTTTGCATGTTTGTTTGCTGCTATCACTCAGCTCCCACAAGGTGCTCAATGAATGTTTATCAAATGAATGAACAATGATGGATGCAGTCTCGAATTGGACTAGACATTAAAAATACAGTGGTGTGGGCAGCGCCTGTGGCTCAGTGGGTAGGGTGCTGGCCCCATATACCGAGGGTGTCGGGTTTCCAGCCCTGGCCAAACTGCAACGAAAAAACAGCCAAGCAGTGTAGGGTGCCTGTAGTCCCAGCTACTGGGGAGGCTGAGGCAAGAGAATTGTCTAAGCCCAGGAGTTGGAGATTGCTGTGAGCTATGATGCCATAGTACTCTACAGAGGGTGATAATGTGTGACTCTGTCTCTAAAAAAAAAAAAAAAATACAGTGGTGATCAAACCACATTTCTCAGTCCTCAGGAGACCCCTCAGACTCCCATCTTATGAACCTCTCCCCAGCCTCACCCCAATTCTGAATTCCCAAAGGGGCTGGGTCTGAGATGGGCAGGGCTGTGTTCTTGTCCGATCTTATTATCTAGTTGGCTAAAAACCCCACCCTGAAGAACTCTCTGAAAAGCATCTCATTCACTGGAGGAGGTGTGGCCACCTTATCTGGGAACCCTGTTGTTTTGTTTGCAGGGATGAACTAGCCTCAGTGTCTCCTTTAACACATATTATGCTTTGTTCAAATAAATGCTGATGGGGTCCTATAGTCATAAGAATAAAATAGGCAGCATTTGGAAGTATATATTACCTGCCGGGTATGTACATTATTTCATTGTAATCTATCAGCTATCAGAGGTACAATTATTATCCCATGTTTTCCACACAGAGAAACTAAACTTTCTGCTCCATGATTTCCTTGTATCCTTACGACAGCCCAGTGAAACAGATGATGTAATTGCATTTTGCAGATAAGAAAACAGGCTCAGAGAGGTTAAATAACTTGCCCAAGGTCACACAGAGCTAGCAAGTGGTAGATTCAAGCCCAAGCAGTTTGACTACAGAATCTACTCTGCTTACCCCACCCTGCCTCTCCTCAGTTCCTGGTGTCATCTGAGAGGTAAATGTGAAAGAGGAGTGGAAATTTTTTCTCTATGACATGACTCTCAAAGGCTTTGGTTCACCTGCAGCCAAGAGTAAGGTTTCAGCTTTTCACTCTGCTGGGAATCACCCTGGGTTACTGTGTATGCAAAGATTCTAATCTGCCCCCCGAAAGAGGGCCAGCGAGTGTCCAGCTTGCAAGAGGATGTGACTCTGAGGCACCATATTCTCGTCCTCCAAACCTCCCTGGAGGCCCAGCCTCCTCCTCCCAATGTGGCCTGGCAGGGTGCTCAGGAAGCCCAAGGAGACCAGGGTCTTTGTTCCAAGGCTAGCTACTCTGCCAGCCTGATCCCAGCACCAAACAGGGAACACGCAGCCTGGGCCCTCCTGGAAGAACAAAGCTAGATTTCAGGGGTTGGCAGGAAATGGAGACAGAGCGGGAAACAGAAAGAGCAGAGGAGAAAAATGCCATCTTTCTCTTTCTTGTCTCTGACTCATGCCTTTCATCCTCATGTTTGAGGAGGGAGGTGTTTATTTCATAAACCCCGATGCAGTGGAACCCACTCTGAAGGTCTAGGTCCTGGGGAACCCAGGTGACCCAGAGGAGGCCTGGAAAGCAATAACTTGCCTGTTTCCTCATTTAATCTGCACACAACAACCCTATCAAATGTATCCGTCATCACCACCACCATCATCATCACACCACTCCTGTCCCCACCATCACCACCAGCATTACGATCACCCAGGGCTTCCCAGATGCAAGGCCCAGCCCATGGATAAGGAAACAGACTCTGAGGACATGATGCATCCATCTCCTAGAAAGATGGTTAAGGGCTAGGTGTGGAGGCTCATGCCTCTATCGCAGTGCATTGGGAGGCCAAGGCATGAGGCTTGTCAGGAGTTTGAGGGTACGATGAACTGATTGTGCCACTACATTCCAGCCTAGCAGAGCAAGATTTTATCTCTAAAAGCCAAAAAATAGTTAAGATTTGAGGCCCTAAAGTCTGAAAAACCCAAATTTGATTCCTAGCTCTATTTCTAGCTGTGTGACTTCAGACCATTAACCTAACCTCTCTGAGCCCAAGAGGCCTTATCTGTGAAATCAGGTGATCACAGTGTCTGTCTCAAAGGGCTGCGGTGAGTGTCACATGAACTAAAGCTTGTGTAGCACTGGCACAGGGCCTGGCTCAAATCGTAAAAGCAAAACAAATACAGGAACACACTCTGGCAAGGGAGCAGCAGTTAAGAGAACAGCTTGGGCATCTGGCTGGGACTTCCCAGCAGGCCTGGATTGCAAGAAGCAGGTGTCACCCAGCGTGAGAACCAGCACTGGAGGACCAGTGTGGAGACAGGACTGGAGAGCTCACTCAAGGGCCCTTATTTCTTCCCAAGGAGCCGGGGTGTAAGGGGGGGGGGGGCTTTTGCCCGGAGCAGAGCTGAGCGTTTAGAGCTGGAGCTGCAGTAGTCTAGTCTGAGAGATATCAGGAAACAGGATGCTTTTCTAGGCTGGATGGAGGAGGTCCCAACTTTCCACTCCTGACCCAGAGAGTCCTCCAAAGCTGTCAGACAGACCCTCACCGAGCACACTGGCATTTCCTTCTGGGCCCTTCTCCCTTTTTGATGATTTGCTTCTGAACAGCAGTAAGTGTGGGCTCTAAAGGTCGGTCCCATGTCAGGTAGCCCTGAAGTTCTTGCCTTCCACCTCCAGGGCTGCTACGAATAGCTGGGGAGGAGTATGGGGGGTGTTGCCCACCTACGGCAACCCCAGAGGTGTCATTGTCTTTCACGCAGACTTCATCATGAATGACGCCTCCTAGAGTTGTAAGCTGTACGACGCACAATCTGCAGCATAACCGTCCAGGGCTTACAGTCCAGGGCTTGCTGTCCTGCCAGCCTCCTTCCCGGAGAAGGTGTAGAGTCATCTTGGGCACCCCAACTCTAGCTGCAGCTAAAGGCGGAAAAAGGTTGAGTGGCTTTCAGATGCCAATCAAGATGTAAAAAGCCCAGTTGCCCAAGGCATGTGCTGGGGCATTGTGGTGACTGGGAAGGGTGGTGGATTGTCTATTTGTCCTTTATATACATTATCAGAAGGCAATATAGCTAAGTGGTAATAAGAGCAGGGCTGGAGTTAGACATGGTTTTCATTTTGCTCTGCCGCCTCTTACTGTGTGACTTTGGGCAAATTGCCTGACCTCTCTGTGCTTCAGTTCTCTCAACTAAAAAATGAATATATGCTAATACACATGTGCATAATATATACTAGCTCTCTCCAGCTTGCAGAGTTGCCCTGGGAAGGCAATGAGACAATGTGGGTAAGGCACTAACCACAGTGCTTGCTGCATAGTGAATAGTCTCTACATGCTAAGGGTCAACAAAATTGCCAGCCAGGGAGGTGGGGCCCTGGGTCACCTGTTAGAAAGCAGGACCCACAGTCCTACCAGGGGGATGGAGGATGCAGGACCAACCTGCAGCCTTTGGCCCAGAGCCAGATCAAGTCAATATTTAATTGGGCCTTGTCAATATAACCTTTTCATAATCAAGTGCTACTAAGATTTCTGAGATTGTATAGGGGAAACTGTGCAGGAAAATACCAGGAAGGAGAAAGCGGCCAGTGATCTGGGTCTCCCTGTCGTCAAGTTAATTTCGCTAGCCCAGGGGTCTGCAAACTATTGCCCGAGGGCTGAGTTGGGTCCACCAGGTTTTTGTGTAGCCTGTGAGCTAAGAATGGTTTCGGCATAGTTGAAAGGAAAAGGTCAAGAGAAAAATACTATTTCACAACACAGGCAAATTATATAAAATTCAAAATTCCCTGTTCATCAGCACGGCCATGCTCAGTCATTTACACATTATCTACAGCTGCTTTCACACTACAGTGGTAGCACTCAGTAGCTGTGACAGAGACTAAAATATTGCTGTTTGGCCCTTTACTGAAAAAGTTTGCCAACCCCTTCTCTAGCCTGGTGGTTCCCAAACTCCACTGCATGTTCAGATCACCTGGGAACTAGCTCAGCTCACACTCCAGACTCAGTAAATCAGAATGTCTGGGGGTGGGAGCCAGGCACCCACTGCAGGGGACTCCCTCCATTCTGCAAGTGGGTCTGGGAGCCTCTGCTCTAGTCCTTCTTCAGTCTCTAATGTGTGCCTTTTACCAAGCACAACTATGACAAGTCCCTTCTCATAGTCTAGCAAGCCTTGCCCTGAGTATAAAGCATCCTTCCTGCCCTAAGATCTGTGGGCAGGATTACAAGCTCGCACCCCCACAGTTCTTACTTTGTGTGATCCACACAGTAATTTTTAAATTGGGAAATTTCACTCTGTCTTCTGAGTTTCCAAATTCTCTTGAGTAATCAGAAGAGTTAGCCAGCCTGAGCCTGTGGTTCCAAATGGCAGCAAACAGCTAGATCTGACTTGGGTTCGCTTTTTGCTACCCTAGCTCAGCACCTGGAAGCATCTGAGTATGGGCTCCCCACCTTAACGGAAAAGGAACAGTGGGCCAGCGAGTCTTAAATTTTAACATGCACACAGGTCATTTGAGGTCTTGTTAAGATGCAGGTTCTATTTTTTTTTTTTTTTGAGACAGAGCCTCAAGCTGTCACCCTGGGTAGAGTGCCGTGGCATCACAGCTCACAGCAACCTCCAACTTTGGGCTCAAGCAAGTCTCTTGCCTCAGCCTCCCAAGTTGCTGGGACCACAGGCACCCGCCAGAACGCCCGGCTGTTTTTTGGTTGCAGCGTCATTGTTGTTTGGCGGGCCCGGGCTGGATTCGAACCCACCACCTTAGGTGTAGGTGGCTGGTGCCCTAGCCGCTTGAGCCACAGGGGCCGAGCCAAGATACAGGTTCTAATACAGTATGTCTAATGATGCTGGTATTACTGGTCCTGGTGCCATCCTTGGAGGAGCAAAGCGAGCCAGTGAGTCTCAAACTTGAGCGTGGCCAGAATCTCTTGGAAGGCTGATAAACCCAGAGTTTCTGTTTGAGGAGTCTTGGGGTGGGGCCTGAGGATATGTTTCCTGGCAAGTTCCCAGGTGATGCTGCTGGAGCCAGTCTGGGCCCCAGATTTTGAGGAGCACTGCTCTCAGGTCTGTACTGATGCCCTGACTGTCACCTAGGGTGGGGGTGTCCTGAGGTCCCCCAGGAGGTGTAATTTTTATCCTCTTTGGGGACAGATTCCTTGACACTCAATTCTCACTGAGATAATCAGGTCTTGGATGGCTCTTCAGCCAACTGTCAACTTTGACTAGACCCAAGCAGTTTCCCCAAGTTCAGACTCAGAATTTAAAGACATAATTGGAGCTCAGAAACAGAAGTTTTTGTCCCTTCATTGCAAACCTCTTCCCCATCCCAAGGGGTTCTGATCCATGCAGTTTATAGCAAAGGTCTCCTACAAGGAGGTCTCACATTAGATACTACAGAGGGCCCCATGGGGTCTTGGGTAGGCCCAGGCCTTCAGCTTCAGGACTGGAGCCTCGGGGATTGGAGGGGACAAGCCACACCTCACAGACAACTGTGGCTGCTGCAGCTTCAGGTCAAACTGGGCCCAGAGCCACCTGCCACAACTGCCTTGAACAAGAATGACTACCCAGGCCCTAGCTGGTTCCCCAGAGTCCTTGAACTTGAGAGGGCTGGCAACCAGATCTGGATGGGTGAGCTTAAGGAGATCGGAGATTGTGAATTACTGAATTCTCTTCCTGGACCCACGTGAGCAGGGTGAGCAGGGACTGCCTGCCTTGCCAGGGCTCTGCTTCTTGTTGCTCTTAAAGTCAAAGCCCCTGGCTTGTGGGGGGCCAGAACCCCAGCCTATGGGAGGGTGTGTGTATGTGCACAGGGCTGGTGTCTGCTGTCCATCCCAGGCAGGACCCTCCCATGCCACATGACAGCAGGGCACATGGGGAAGCTCAGACAGTCCTGTGCAAACCCTGGCTCTCCATTCACTAGTGGAGTGACCTTGGGCAGCCATCCATGCTGCAGAGGCAATGATACCTTGCAGGGTTGACTCAAGGATTAAATGAGATGCCGTGTGTAAAATGCCATGACAATTCTGGCACATGCTCGGTACTCAACAAATGGTGGCTGCTGTTATCAACATAATACTAGATGTTAATTATGACTATTTAGTTATATAAAACTGCCCTAACACAGCCTCCCTTTCCTCCCCTTGCAGCCTTCCAAACACAACAGTTTGCTTATGCTCAAAAAAGCATCTATTTGACAGCAACTGTATTCATTCTGATGTTTAACCCATATTTAAGTGCTTACTGTGTGCTGGCCACTGTTCTAGGTCAGTGCTGTCCAAGATAAATATAACATAAACCACAAGCCTGAACCATACAAGCAGTCAAAATTTTCTAATAGCCACATTTAAAAAGTAAAATGGATTTGACTAGCTTAAAAGAGGAAAAATAAACAGGTGGAATTATTAATTATCAATTATTTTAATACCAAATTAATTAAATATAATTTTTTTACATTTGAACAATATATCTAATTAAGCTCATATCTAAAATGCTATCACTTCAACATGTAATCAACATTAAAAGTTATTAATGGGCTCGGCGCCTATAGCTCAACCGGCTAAGGCGCCAGCCACGTACACCTAAGGTGGCGGGTTCGAATCCCCAGCCCGGACCCGCCAAATAACAATGACGGCTGCAACCAAAAAATAGTCGGGCGTTGTGGCGGGTGCCTGTGGTCCCAGCTACTTGGGAGGCAGAGGCAGGAGACTCGCTTGAGCCCAGGAGTTGGAGGTTGCTGTGAGCTGTAATGCCACGGCACTCTGCCCAGGGGGACAGCTTGAGGCTCTGTCTCAAAAAAAAAAAAAAAGTTATTTATGGGTTTCTTATGTTCAATATGTCATATGTCATTTGTTATTGTTTTTTGCAGTTTTAGCTGGGGCCGGGTTTGAACCCGCCACCCCCGGTATATGGGGCTGGCACCCTACTCCTTGAGCCACAGGCACCGCCCCTCATTTGTTATTTTTAATTGTGAAAAAATACATGTGACATAAAATTTACCACTTAACCATTGTTAAGGGTATAGCACAGTAGTGTTAAGTACATCTACTTGTGTAACACATCTCCAGAACTCTCATCTTCTCGCAAAATAGTAAAGAGATAGCTTACATCTCTTTTTCACACTATTTCTTCAAAATCTGGATTGTGTTTTGCACTTACAGCACATCTCAGTTTGACTACAGGTCTTTCTGGACAGTAACTGGATAGTCTCAGATAGTGATACTTCTACAGAGAAAATAAATAGAGCTGTGGGCTCTGAGTGATTGAGAGTCAGGGAGGGCCTCTCTGAAAGGGAGGTCCCCAGAGTTGAGGTTTCAAAAAGAAGCCAGCCCTAAGATCTGCAGCAATGGTCCTCAACCTTGACTATCCGTCAGATTCTGAGAATGTTTCTGACAGAAGCAGTGACGCATTGACAGCTAATCCTCCAGGGAGTACAGAACAAAAACCAAATCTTTCATTTATTGAGCTGAGACACTCTTCTTCCAGGACCGTCCCTTCTAAGGCAGCCTTGTAAATAAGTATGTATACCTAGCAGTCACTTACACATTTTCATCTTTCTTTCTCCCTAATAATCCTAGTAGCCAACATTCATTCAACAAATACGAAGTGCTTTACATGCATTATTATTTTATTCCTCACTGAAAACAAAACAAAAGGAAACAAAACCCCGAGGGAGGGAGGTACTATTGCTGGCCCCATTTACAGATGAGACAACTGAGGCTCAGAGAGGTAGCATGATTTTGCCAAGGTCATGCAGCAGGAGGGGAGAAGATGAAAATCTCACCCATGTCTGTCTGCCTCCAAAGCTCACGTTTTTTAATCATAATAGAATCATTCCTGTTTCCCCAGGGGAGAAAGAGAGAGACTAGAACTGAACCTACTTTCATGTGTCTCCAGATATTTTCGGATTGACCTTACTTTTCTAACTGTGGTGAGGGACACCGAGTTTGATTCCCAGTGGAACAACCACCTCCGTCTTAGACCTCTACCCATCCCATGCCCACTCACCTCTGATATCTTCCAAGTCTTGGTAGATACCATTCAAGTTGCCTCCAGCCTTGGCGGGGAGGGAACAAATGAAACTGACCACATACTTCCTTGCTAGCTGTCAACACACACCACCCACGCTGGGCAAGTGGCCACTTCCATGACCAGGTAAAGGCAGAGCCATGGACTCAAGCGCTCACCATTGGCACCCGCAAGTCATCTGTTAGGAGATGACATGGCTCCTGGCATGGGGCCTGGTGGGCAAGGTGTTTTCCCATGTAATTGTGATTGTACAGGATAAAGCCTGGTGTAGCCGAGAACTTGGGCAATAAACAAAGCAAACATAGCATTAAGAGTCTGTCAACAAGGGTTTGGAAGAGAGGGGCCGTCCCGGAAACACAAGTTCTGGTGCAGCCACCTCCTCTGAAATCCTTCTTTGGCTTGCCTTGTGCCCAGGAGATTAGGAAAATCCTCCTCCAGAAACTGTAGAAAGAATTGGAAGGTCGCTAGAGACCCAAGGCAGATTTCCTTAGTTGATTGAACACGTCTCCCTTCTGGGGAATTTTTTTTATACTACATATTTCAGGATATTGGGGGTACATGTTGTTTTGTTCACCTACTTTTTTGCATAAACTGAATCAAGGCTATACGTGTGCTCTTCAACTTTCTGAAAAATTTTTTAAAAAATATAAAAGTAAGAGACATTTTTGGAAAACAGGTACAAATATTAGAATACAAGCAAAAGGGTGCCTCCGATCTTAACTTCTCTTCTGCCAAATAGAAGAAACTTAACCCACCCAGCATCTTCCCGATCCCTTTCCCCCGAGGTGCACCTCAATTCCAGGAAGCTTAACTTTTCTTTGAAGTCTATCTTTGCTGCTGTCCTACACCCATTTTTGGTGGTACTCAAAGTCAGCCATATACTTCTAATCTCACTTTTTTCAAGCAGCAGTTTTCCTACGCTTTGTTCCATTCTTCTATTAAAAATCATCTTTTCGGCTCGGCGCCTATAGCTCAACCGGCTAAGCCGCCAGCCACGTACACCTAAGGTGGCGGGTTCGAATCCCCAGCCCGGACCCGCCAAACAACAATGACGGCTGCAACCAAAAAAAAAAAATAGCCGGGCGTTGTGGCGGGCGCCTGTGGTCCCAGCTACTTGGGAGGCGGAGGCAGGAGACTCGCTTGAGCCCAGGAGTTGGAGGTTGCTGTGAGCTGTAATGCCACGGCACTCTGCCCAGGGGGACAGCTTGAGGCTCTGTCTCAAAAAAAAAAAAAAAAAAATCATCTTTTCACTTATTTTTATGATACAAGCAATATAGTCATTGTAGGAACATTACAAAACCCAGATAAACTAAAAACAATTTTTTAATAACCTGAAATCCTGCTTCCTAGAAATAATCGTTACAAACGTTCTGATTAATGCCGTCTGGATTTTTTTCCCTATGCCTAGATATATATAAATTTATAGAGTAGTTTTTTATTTTTTGGGACAGTCTTATTATGTCGCCCTCGGTAAAGTACCCCACCACATCGGCTGGCTATTTGTTGTTGTTGTTGTTGTTGTACTTGTCATTGTTGTTTAGCAGGCCCAGCCTGGGATTGGAACTGCCATCCCCAGTGTATGTGGCTGGCACCCTAACCACTGAGCTACAGGTGCCGAGCCCATAGGGTTTTGTTTAGTTTTGTATTTTGAGACAGAGTCTTACTATGTCACCCTCAATAGAGTGTGGTGGCATCACATCTCACAGCAACCTCCAACTCTTGGGCTTAAGCGATTCTCTTGCCTCAGCCTCTCTAGTACCTGGGACTACAGGTGCCCGCCACAACACCTGGCTGTTTTTTTGTTGTAGTTGTCATTGTTGTCTGGCAGGCCTGGGCCAGGTTCGAACCCACCATCCCTGGTATATGTGGCCAGCGCCCTGGCCACTGAACTACAGGCACTGAGCCCCATAGAGTCTTTAAAAATAATAATAATAATAATTAACTGTTCTTCCTGACTTATCCCCAATGTTTTATTTTATGCCTGTATTATGATTTGTCAAATATTTCTGCTCTTGTTGTATATATAAAGGTTCCTTGCCATGAGCATCTCTGTCTATGCAGAGAAGCTGGGCAGAGGAGACCTTCCACACCCAACTGTGGTTCTTGGCCACCAGGTGAACACAGAAAAGATAAACCAGGTGCACCATGGCCTCATGACAAGACAGGTCCTCCAAGGCTCAGCCTGCTGGCCAAAGGCCACATGCATGTTTGTTTCTCCTTTAAAAGGATATCCAAAAAGAAAAAAAAATAAGTGAGAAGGTCTTTCTCATGGCTGTGGCCACATCTGCTGTCTTTTTGGGGTCTTCTGGCTGGGTTGGCAAGACGTATGTCAGACTATCCCTGGGATGGAGGTCTGTATAATCCCAGACGCAGCAGTAGAGAACCCTACAGAACGGGTTTTGTAAGGGAGCCACCAGCCATGGCAGCCAGGGCTGAGGGGTCAGTGGGCGAGTTGCCTTTGAGTCACACGTGGTAAAGTGTTTTATCTAATCTGGTGAGTTTATAAGGCAAGGAAGGATCTTGCTGAGTCTGTCTCCGTGTGCACAGTGGCAGGTGGAGATGGCTAGATAATGCGCACGCAATTGTTTTCTATCTCGTTAGCAATTATTTATGTTGAGGTATGTTAGAAAACATATATAATTAGAAACATCAGGCTCGGCTCCTGTGGCTCAAGCTGCTAAGGCGCCAGCCACATACACCTAAGGTGGCGGGTTCGAATCCCCAGCCCGGGCCCACCAAACAACAATGATGGCTGCAACCAAAAAATGGCCAGGCGTTGTGGCGGGCGCCTGTGGTCCCAGCTACTTGGGAGGCTGAGGCAGGAGACTCGCTTGAGCCCAGGAGTTGGAGGTTGCTGTGAGCGTGATGCCATGGCACTCTACCCAGGGGGACAGCTTGAGGCTCCGTCCCAAAAAAAAAAAAGAAAAAGAAACATCAAACCTGTGGTTTTGCAGACATTCTCGCTTAGGACAAAAACTAAAGTAAGTACATAAGTAAAAACAAGAGTGAGCCAACTTCAAGAAAGAATAATAAGTAAATGGTAGTATAAGTGGTTCCCAGACACAGCCCAGATTGAGATGGCAATACTCAAAGTCGGCCCTCGAACATTAAGCACGTAGTCCCCTGGAACAGGAAGGCAGCGGGCAATCTTTAGCTCCAGTCCCGGACTAGCCTTTGCAACAAGAGGCCACTATCTTCTCAGAGCTTCTTATCCCTTCCAGTGTGAGCTGGACTCAAGCAGTTAGCACAGACACATCATCTGAGTTCCTCAACTCCGGAAGCTGGTCTGGTCAATTTTGAATGTGGAAGTCCTGTCCTTCAACATTTTGGTAAATGGCTCTGAATAGTGGGCAGTGGTTTCGCCACCTATGCTGTAACGTGTTTATTTTTGAAGTGAAATACTGCTGTGGATCCGTGCATTTGAGGTTTTCTTTAGACTTTGGTCTATTATGCTGGCATAAGAAGTCCCAGTGGGTCTCCCAACTCTCCTTGGTGCTAGTGACTCAGGAAGAAAGTGTTACCAGAATGGGGGCTCCTGAGCCTGCGGGCACCCTCAGGAGCTCCCAGAGTTTCCAGAAAGTGCAAACTGAGGTCATACTTGTGGTCATTTTCTTTTGTGACCTTTGTAACTTCTGCTATTAAAAAAACAAGTTCCAGGGTGGCGCCTGTTCTCAGTGGATAGGGTGCCAGCCAGGTACACAGAGGCTGGCAGATTCAAACCCAGACCAGGCCAGCTAAAGCAACACAGATAACCGCTTCAAAAAAATAGCTGGGTGTTGTGGTGGGCACCTATAGTCCCAGCTGAGGCAAGAGAATTGCTTACGCCCAAGAGTTTGAGGTTGCTGTGAGCTGTGATGCTACAGCACTCTATCAAGGGTGACACAGTGAGACTCTGTCTCAAAAAAAATAAAATAAAAAATAACAAGTTCCAGTTATGTTTAACAGTGTTAGGTACTGTTACGGGATTATAATTGGAAAAGAAAAGGTCCTTCCTTTTTAGAAGTACATACGAAAGGATCTGAGAAAATAACGTGGAGATTATTTAACAAGGAGATTAATTTATTTATTTATTTATTTATTTGGAAACAGAGTCTCACTCTGTTGCCCAGGCTAGAGTGTCATGGTGTCATAACTCACAGCAACCTCAAACTCTTGGGCTCAAGCTAGCCTCTTGCCTCAGCCTCCTGAGTAGCTGGGATTATAGGCATGCACCACAATGCCTGGCTAGTTTTTCTATTTTTAGTAGAGACGGTACTAAAGCAGATTAGAGCCCCGCTCTTGCTCAGGCCGGTCTGGAACTCCTGCACTCAACAATCCACCTGCCTTGGCTTCCCAGAGTGCTGGGAGTAGGCGTGAGCAACCACACCAAGGAGATTGCTTTAAAAAAGGAAGAGAAAAGGGGAAGGAAGGAGGAAGAAAAACAAGAAAGAAAAGAAAAAGAAAGTGGGAATAAAAGGAGTGGAGACAGATGAAGCAACGTGGGTAATGAATATATACAGAGTTCTTTTTGTAAATGTTGGGAAACTTTTACAATAAAAACTTAAATGTTAAAAAAAGAAAAAAAGCAAGTTTTCAAAAATTTAAAATCAAAATGTTGGTCCCAATTTGGTACTCAGATGAAAGATTTATGAAGAACTGCCCTTGTTTTAAGTCACGGAAAAGTAATAATCATATCACTTTTAAACTCTACCATTCCTAGCCCTCATGTATATCTTGGGACCAACCAAGGGACAGGCTACAGCAGGCCACACCATGCCAATGCCCTGACGTGGGCCCTGACTTGGCACTGGAGGCCACACCTCACACCATATCAAACATATTAAAATTCACTCTCCTCTCCCACTAACTGTCACTTACATGTCACCACTAAGAGTTGATTGCCTGTGTCTGGGAGGCAGGATGCTGCACACATGTACTTAACTATTCTGTTCACTTTAAATGCTGCAGTTCTTTTTTTTTAATCTTTGGAAGACAATTTTTTCTTTCACTCGTATAGGCCCTTGAAAGAATAAAAACTAATAAGAGCTGATGCACACACAGTGCTGTGGACCAGGCATTGTTCTAAGCGCCCTCAGAAGCAGGTTTAAAATGGGCTTGTTATGCAGATGACGAAACAGAGGCACAGAGACACCATGTGCAGAGCCCAAGGTTGCACAGCACTGCTGAATTCACACCCAAAGCTTGGCTCCAGCATCAAGTCCCTGACCCACCCCCAAGAAGGGAATCACCAGCAAGCCTTTCCTGTCAACTGTGTCTCTTTTGCATCTTTGTCCATATTGGAGGAAATCCACCCTCTCACTCCAACCACATGACTGGAAACTTTCTTCTTATGGCTGAGCTCAGCCAAGAATTGTTGACCGTGACTCCAGGCAGAGGTCAATGTTTGGCAAGACAGCTCCTGCCATCCACATGGCACCACTGAGCTCATTTGGAAATGTCACCCCTCTGTGTGGCCACAGACCATAGGCCCATGATTCATCAAGTGGAGCCTGGGCTGGACTTCAGCTCCTGTCCAGACTGAGTGACCGCCTTGCTCCCTTGATGGCCGGGGAGAAAAGCAGGTGCCAGCAGCTGCTCTGGAGGCCATAGAGGCTCTGCCCATGTCCCCACCAAGAGCCTGGCCCATTGTGTGGGGTTGTCACAACCAGGCTGAGAGTGGTACAGGCCTTTGACCTAGCTGAAAGGAGGCCTGGTGGGGGGGTGGCTGAAGGCTGAAATACGTTCCCACAGCGCTCTGCTTTTCCCTGCGGTGCCTGAGGGGTGGGGGCACATGGCATGCTGAGCTCCGAGGAGTGGGGCTTCTCCTTAAGAGCAGTCAAAGCTTCCATGGAGCAGGCTGCAGGATGGCGCTGAGTTATGGTCTCACACCTGGAAACTGGACAGGATTTTCCGAGGACCCAGGCACATGCTCCACAGGGCATGACCAGTGTTCCTTCCCACCTTCCGGCAGCTTTCATCTGAGCTCTTATCTGATACTCGCCATTACTCACCTTTCATTCCAGGACCAGCCGGACGGGCACGGCAGGGCAGCATTGAGCTGACAGGAGGGCAGGGCTGGGGAGAAGATGGCAGCAGGTCTCTGCCCCTCATGGGTGGCACTTGCCCAACCCTCTTGCTGGCTTCTGTTGGGGTCACCTAACAAATCCCCTTCTTTTCCCAACACCCTACATTACAAAGTTCAGGTCATAATTGGCTTCTTCAGGAAAAATCATTTCATTTTGCTGGGGGATGAAGAGAAAGTGCTGGCACCTGAGTCATCTGCAGGACGTCCTGGGTTTTAAAAAGTACAAGGAGAGTACACAGGGTGGGGTCCTCCTGCCCCTCAGCTTGCTGCAACTGGTCTTTTATTGGAAACCCACAGCCCTGTCTTTGGGCCGCTGTAACAAAATACCATCAACTGGGTGGCGGATAAATCAACAGACATTGACTTTGTGCAGCTCTGAAGCTGGGGAAGGCTAAGATCAAGGCTCTGGCAGATGTGGTGCTGGGTGAGGGCCAACTTTCCGGGTCCTCAAAGGTACCTTCTTGCTGTGTCCTCAGATGGTGAAAGAGGCGGCAAGAAAGTTTTTTTGTGGCCACTTTTTCTTTTTTTTGTTTTTTTTTTTTAACAATTTTTTTCTTTTCTTTTCTTTTCTTTTTCTTAGATAGAGTTTTACTCTGTTGCCCAGGCTACAGTGCTGTGGCCTCAGCTGAGCTCACAGCAACCTCAAGCTCCTGGGTTCAACAGATCCTCCTGCCTCAGCCTCCCCATCCTCCCAGTAGCTGGGACTCTAGGCGCCTGCCACATGCCCAGCTAATGTTTTCTATTTTTATTAGAGATGGGGGGTCTCACTTTGTCCAGGCTGGTCTCAAATTCTGAATTACTGAGCTCAAGCTATCCTCCCACCCTGGCCTCCCAGAGTGCTAGGATTATAGGTGTCACTGCTGCTGCCTAGCCTCTTTATAAGGACACTAATCCCTCTTCGGAAGGCTCTGCCCTCATGACCTAATTACCTCCCAAAGCCCTTGCCTAGTGACAATATCACTGCAGAGTCAGGATTTTAACGTATAAATTAGGGGTGGGGCACAAATATTCAGACCATGGCACCATACAGCTTAGAGTCAGCACCCGAGGAAGGTGGCTGTGTTCCAGGGCTGGGTTCTGCCTCACAGGTGTGTGCTTGTAGGGCCCGTGCAAAGCGGGGGATGAATTTACACCACCCCGAGATGTGAGTTAAGGACAAGGCTTTGTAAGGAAACTCACGTGGCCAAAGTCAGCAACACAGATGTGCTTTTGATCTCCCAAACTCCCCACGATTGCACGGATAGGCATACCTGGGCCAGGCATCTGCCGTGATGGTGTCCCCAGCCTTGTGGTCTCCCTGAACATGGAACAAGTATAGAAAGGGAGCAGCGCACACAGGCTGCACACGCGCTGCTGCTGCCCCATGGGCTCGGTTAGGTGCACTGTTTGCAGTCGTGGTCTGGGGCAGATAGTTACCGGGCTCAGGGGAAAGAGCAAAGAAGAAGCAAAGTCTGGGGGGGTCCCTTCTCCAGTGGGCCATTTCCCTATACACGACAGCCCCAATAATCCAGGGTCAACACCCAAGGTCATTTTGAATCATTCTGCTCCTTCCATAAAATGTTAATAACAGTAGTAATTTTTTTTTCTGAGACAGAGTCTCACTATGTCATCCTCAGTAGACGCCCCTGGCATCACAACTCACAGCAACCTCCAACTCTTGGGCTCAAACTATTCTCTTGCCTCTGCCTCCCTTGTAGCTGGGACTATAGACGCCCAGCACAACGCCTGGCAATTTTTGTTTGTTTGTTTGTTTAGCAGTCTGGGGCCAGGCTTGAACCCACCAGCCCCAGTGCATGTGGCCCACTGAGCTACGGGCACGGAGCCAACAATATTAACTTTTAAAAGATAATAGTAGCTACCATGTACCAAGACTTACTGTGTGACAGGAATTGTGCAAAATGCTTCCCATGTGTTATCTCCCCGAATCTTGCCAACAACCTAAAAGGCAACAGATACTATTATTCCCATCTTGCAGATGAGGAAATTAAGACTCAGAGAGGCCAACCTATTTTTATCACGAATTAAGCCCCTTCCTTAAGAATGCAGCAGAACCAGACCCTAACCGGGGTCTCACTTCCAAATCCTACACCATCTGTCTGACCCTGACGGGAATGTCAGTCACTTCTGGTCCTTAACACCGTGGGAGGTGCTTGTCTGCAATGCGGTGGGCATAAGTCATACCCTTTGAAGGGGCTCCTTGCCTCAGAGAATGAAAGGGTGACTTGAACATCTCCCCACCATGGAGTGAACAGGTATGACAGCCACCAATGTCCCCCCACAGGAGCAAGGCAACATTCCCGTAAACACCACCCCAACATGTGGAGCAGCCCCCCAAAAGAGATGTCCACATGGCATGAGAGTGTGGCCACCTCCTGACACTAGCAGAGAGGAAAGTGACCGGGCCATGACCAGCACAGATAACTCAGATGACATCAACATGACATTGCTATAAATTCTTAGCATTTCAGGGCTGGAATGGACTTTAAAGTGCTTCTGAACCAGTGCTTTCCAGCCTTTTTTGCGTCAGGGTGTAGAGAATGAGCACATCTGGGTCATGCCCTGTGGAAGAGAGACAGGGTGGCTGAGGCTGCCAGCCATGGGGGCGGGAGTGCTCCAGAGTGTCAACACCTCAGCTCGTCTGACGCTCTCGAGGCACACCTGCCAGGTCAGTGTGGTCGGCTCTGCCTTGACCTGTGCTTTGCTCCCACAGCCCTGTGCTGCAGCTCGCTCAGCCCTCAGCAACCTTTTCACTCTAAGTGGTCTGAGCACACTGCAGTGTTGCAATCCACATCCTCAAACTGTGCACAAACACATAGGCACACACATGTGCACACATGCACCAAGGCGCACACACCCACAACAGGTGGAACTGTGAGATCTTGGGCTGTCCCATTTTAACTGTAATAGAGGTCGCCAAATTGTTCTGCCAACCATATCGCCAGCCCGTCAGCACGTAAAAGGTGTTCTTTCCCCCAAAGCTCAGCCAGTCCTTAGTATTATGAAACGTTTTAATCTTTGCAAATCTAATGACTGCCATGCAGATTTCTTTTTGACCAAACTCTGATCATCGTTAATTCAAAACTCCTGTGAGTTCTTTCTTTTTTTAGTTATTTCAGTGCTTTATTCCGTGGCCAGTTAATAGGCATAAATTTTAAAATTTAATTATTCTTTAACATTCCCCTCCCCCAGGGGTTTATTACTTTACTGTTTTGTTCACTGATGAATTCTGGTCACCTAGAACAGTGTGGAACCCACAGTAAAATGCTTAATAAATACTTGCTGACTGAATAAATGAGTAGATTAAACATTGATATGGTCCAAAATTGAAAAGGTGCAAAAGGAGTACCTAATTTTTTAAAGAAAAGTCTTCTCTCTTTGTCCCCCCCCCACCGCCCAGTCTCCCACATCACCCAGCTCTCCTTCTTGAAAGCAACTCTTTATTTTATTTTATTTTTTTTAGAGACAGAGTCTCACTTTATTGCTCTTGGTAGAGTGCTGTGGAGTCATAGCTCACAGCAACCTCCAACTCCTGGGCTTAGGCAATTCTCCTGCCTCAGCCTCCCAAGTAGCTGGGAGTACAGGTGTCCCCCCACAATGACCAGCTATTTTTTGTTGCAGTTTGGCCGGGGGCCGGGTTTGAACCCACCACCCTCATATATGGGGCCAGCACCCTACCCACTGAGCCACAGGCGCTGCTGGAAAACAACTCTTATTAGCATATTCTCATGTGATCTCTTGGGGGTAGACTAAACAGACACAAGGAAATATGCCTGTACTTCTATATTCCTTTTTTTTTGTTTGTTTGGGTTTTTTTTTTTCTTTGAGACAGCATCTCACTTTGTTGCCTTGGTAAAGTGCCATGGCATCATAAGTCACAGCAACTTCAGGTTCTTGGACTCAAGCAATCCTCTTGCCTCAGCTTCCCAAGTAGCTGGGACTACAGGCACCCACCACAACACCTGGCTATTTTTAAAGATGGGGGTCTTGCTCTTGCTCAGGCTGGTCTTGAACTCCTGAGCTCAGGTGATCCACCCACCTTGGCCTCCGAGAGTGCTAGGATTACAGGCGTGAGCCACCACACCTGGCCTCTTTTTTTTTTTTTTTT
>NW_003852491.1:1494103-1535571 GCF_000181295.1 Otolemur garnettii
TTTCCCCTCTCACTGAGATATATACCTTGGCAACATTCTCTATCCCTGATCTGCTCAAATAAGACCATTGCCTCTCTCCACCTGGAGGACTGTGAAGGAAGCCACCTTTTGCTATGTCTCCATTAGTCACAGTGAGTCTGGCTTTAAGGGAGGATTTCTAGATCTGGATGAATGCCAGCCTTGGGTGAAGAAGGCACATGTGTGCACATGCAGGAGGGAGCCAGCCCAATTGCTACACTTCAGATTTCCCCAACGCCCACCACAACAGGTGTAAGAGGTCAGGTGTCCCATTCAAGTGTGGAAGTGGGAGGTGGCTGGAAGCCAGGTGACCTGGTTTCTATTTCCAGACCTGCCTCTGATTCACCATGACCACAAGTAAGTCCCCTTGCACTCCAGTTACCTTCTCTGTGAAATCAACGTAATTAGGCCTATTCCAACTTACTTAAAAAGATGGCAATGGCTCGGCGCTTGTGGCTCAACCGGCTAAGGCGCCAACCATGTACACCTGAGGTGGCGGGTTCAAATCCCCAGCCCGGACCCGCCAAACAACAATGACGGCTGCAACCGAAAAATAGCCGGGTGTTGTGGCGGGCGCCTGTGGTCCCAGCTACTTGGGAGGTGGAGGCAGGAGACTCGCTTGAGCCCAGGAGTTAGAGGTTGCTGTGAGCATGATACCACGGCACTCTACCCAGGGGGATAGCTTGAGGCTCCGTCTCAAAAAAAAAAAAAAAAAGATGGCAATGAAGAGACATGAGGAAAAGATCTTATGTCCTTTGCCCAGGGTGCACTTCAGCCAATAGAAGACAAATTAATAGGGAATTTCCTAAAGGGTGGTAGGCAAGATGATTTTTTGGATTTTCTTTGGGTCTTACTTTGTTGCCAAGGCTATAGAGTACAGTGACCTCATCATAGCTCATTGTAGCCTCAAAACTCCAGGGCTTGAGTGATCCTCCTGCCTCAGACTCCCAAATAGCTGGGCCTACATGCACTGCCACAATGCATGGCTAAGCTTTTTCTATGTTTTGTAGAGTTGGGGTCTTGTTACTGCCCAGGCTGATCTCGAACTTCTAGCCTAAAGTGTTCTTCACTCCATATCCTCTAAAAGTGCTAGGTTTATTCAGACTAGGCCTGAGCCACCATTGCCTGGCCAGCAAGATGGTATTTTTTAAGTGGTCCACAGTGGGGAATTGTCTTAGCACATCAAATATGTTACTTCACAGATATAATATTGTTCAGTATTCAGAGTAGTGCTTAGGATGAGGCTGAATTTAACTTAGCAAAAAAGAGTACATTGATATAAAGTTATATAAGAAGTAAATAATGATATACTAGGTACAAGGATTTAGCAAAAATTGTGAAGGTGGTGTGCAAATGATTGCTGCTTGGAAAAACATTGAATTGGCAAGGTATTTGGGGGAAAATAAAACCTAGCTTATCAATACCTAAAAACCTATTTTAAAGGTTTCTTTTTACTTAATGGAAACATGTAGGACATAGTAAATCAGGGGTCAGCAAACTTTTTCTGTAAAGGGCCACATAGTTAATATTAAAATTTGCAAGTCTCGGCTTGGCGCCCATAGTACAGTGGTTACGGCGCCAGCCACATACACTGAGGATGGCAGGTTCGAACCCAGCTGGGGCCAGCTAAGCAACAACAACGACTGCAACAAAAAATAGCCGGGCATTGTTATTAGTAATCCCAGCTACTTGGGAGGCTGAGGCGAGAGAATCGCTTAAGCCCAAGAGTTTGAGGTTGCTGTGAGCTGTGACATTACAGCACTCTTTTGGGGGCGACATAGTGAGACTCTGTCTCAAAAAAAAATTTGCAAGCCTCATACATCTTGGTTATGTCTTCTAAAAACCACTTGTAGCTCAAGGGCAGAATACAAACAGGCCTTGGACTGGATTTTGAGCTGTAATTTGCAGATTCCTACAATTAATTAAGGAATTTACTACACATACTAGCTGTGAGTACCCCCAAACCAGGTAATGGGGCCCATTTATTAATGGCATTTATTTATTTATATAATAACAACATTAATGTTTTACTTACTCCTCTTTTTCAGTATCATTGTGAACTCATGGATTATTTTATGCATTTAGCAAGTTTCAATTCATTGCAGGTTTTTATTTTCCAAGATAATAAAAGCGCCCCATCTTTGCCAGTGAGAACCATTCCAAGGAGGCTTTTTGGCTGACTCCAGTAATCTTTGGCAACTTCCTTTGTTTTCTTGGTGTGATAAGATAGCCCAGGCTGGGGCAGCGCCTGTGGCTCAAAGGAGTAGGGCACTGGCCCCATATGCCAAAGGTGGTGGGTTCAAACCCAGCCCTGGCCAAAAACTGCAAAAAAAAAAAAAAAAAAAAAAAGATAGCCCAGGCTCACCTTATGTATTTCTCACACCAAAGCTGGTGTCAACTATTTTTCTAAGAACTCTGGTATTCTTAATCACGAATGATATTTAGAGACCAAAATAATTTGGGAGCTGGGAACAGGCATAACATGTGAATTTATAAACAGAAAGCATGTCCAAGCTTTTCCTGACCCCTGGAGAGATTCTGACTGCTCCCTAAAACTCTCCTTCACCTCTGTCACCTGGTACAGTAAATCCCACGTGTGCCTCTCACACCTGGCCAGGTGCTTGAGAACAAAGAGTTAGTCATGTTCCATGGCTGCCCTAGCCAAGACAGAGACGTGAAAGATTTTTCAATAACCAGAGTCAAATGCATTTTCAAGTTAACCTTCAATTAACTGTAAAAATCCAGCTACCCAGAACTCGTATTTTCTGATAACCTTGGATAATTGAGGTTTTACTGCAAAAATAAGTACAGGGGATTTTAATGAAAGTATCTGGTCTACAATTTACAGGGGTCACAAAGTCAGAAACCCACGTAATCCAAAGTAGCTAATAAAAAACAAAAAATGAGTGGCCGGGCACAGCTCACACCTGTAATCCTAGCACTTTTAGAGGGCAAAGTGGGAGTATCACTTGAGGTCAGGAGTTCGAGACCAGCCTGGGCAATAGTGAGACCCCCCCCCATCTTTTCTACGTTTCTATAAAAAGTAAAAAAAAATTAACTGGCAGGTTCCTGTAGTTCCTGGACGAGGCCAGGGGATCACTAGAGCCCAGGAGCTTGAAGTTGCTATGAGCTATGTTGAGGCCACTGTATCTAGCCAAAGTGATAGTGAGACTCTGTCTCAAAAAAAAAATAGTAAGGTGGGCATGTATAAGACAATAGGGAATGAGGAATTGGTGTGACCTGGGGAGGTCACCTAAGCAGGCAGCTGCTGTCCAATAAAAGCAGAATGTTGCCACACAGGGACAATTGTCAGATCTTTCTTATTTTTCAAAAGATGAAGAAACTACGGATTATTTTAAATTTGAAATCCCATAATTTTGAAACAGTAATGGATTTAAGTATTTTGTTAAAACTTAATTGAGATGTAATGTACATACAACAGAATACATTTTTTAAATATATAGTCTGATGAGTTTTTACAAATATATATTAATCACCATCTCATTCAAGGTGTAGAATATTTTCATTGCCTCCAAAAAGTTCGCTTGTGCAAACTCTAGCCAATCTTACCTTAGCTTCAGGCAGTAAGTGATTTACTTTCTTTCGCTATAGATTAGTTCATCTTTTCCAGGGCTTCATACAAATTGAATTATATAGTGTGTACCCTTTTATGTCTAGCTTCTTTTCTCAGCATTTCCCCCCCCTTTTTTTGTTTTTTGTTTTGCATAATTTTTTATATACTTCAATAGCTAGCTAGCTCTTTTTAATTGATGAATAGAATTCCATATGGATATCCCATTTGTTAATCTGTTGATGGACATTTGGGTTGTTTCCCGTTTGGCGCAATTATAACTCAATAATAAAAAGATAACCCTATTTAAAAAATAGCCAAATATCTGAGTAGGCATTTCCCCAAAAAAGATATAGTGGCCATATAAAATATGTAACAAGCATATGAAAAGATGTTCAACATGGTTAGCTAGCTGGAAAATGCAAATAAAAAGCAGAATAAGCCATCCTGAGCAAGAACAAGACTCCATCGCTAATAAAAGTAGAAAAATTAGGCTCAGTGCCCATAGCACAGTGGTGCCACATACGTAGAGGCTGGAGGGTTCAAACCCTGCCCAGGCCAGCTAAATAACAATGACAACTGCAACAAAAAATCGCTGAGTTTTGTGGCAGACACCTGTAGTCCCAGTTACTGGGAGGCTGAGGTAAGAGAATCACTTAAGCCCAAGAGGTTGAGGTTGCTGTGAGCTGTGACACCATAGCACTCTACCGAGGACAGCATTGTGAGACTCTGTCTCAAAAAAAAAAAAAAAAAATGGAAAAATTAGGCCAGGAGAGGTGGTTCTCACCTCTCACGCTAGCACTCTGGGAGGCCAAGGCAGGTGGATTGCTTGAGCTCACAAGTTCAAGACCTGCCTGAGCAAGAGTAAGACCCCCATCTCCATTAAAAATGGGGGGGGGGAAGCTGAGGCAAGAGAATCGCTTGAGCCCAAGAGTTGGAGGTTGCTGACTGCCTAAATAAGTAAATAAAATAGAAAAATTAGTCAGGTATGGTTGTGCTCACCTGAGTCCTAGCCACTCAGGAGTCTGAGACAGGTGGATCACTTGAGGCCAGGAATTTGAGATTATGGCGAGCTGTGATGATGCTACCGCACTGTAGCCCAGGTACAGAGGGAGATTCTGTCTGAGAAAAACAAAATGAAACAAACAAACAAAAATACTGAATAAGATGCCAATTTACACTCACTAGGATAGCTATAATAGATTTTTTTTTTTTAAAAAACAGGTACTTTTGGAGAGGATGTAGAAAAATTGAAACCCTCATACACTAGGGCAAATGGTAAAAACAGTACAGTGGGTATTTTCAGGAAGAGGGCTCCCTCTCTTTTGCCCAGGCTAGACTGAAATGGCATCATGATAGCTCACTGCAACCTTGAACTTCTGGGCTCAAGTGATCCTCCTCTTGTTTCAGCCTCTCAACTTGCTGGAACTACAGGTGCGCACCACTACCCTTGACTAATTTTTTTTTTTTTTTGTAGAGACAGAGTCTCACTTTTTCGCCCTCGGTAGAGTGCAGTGGAGTCACTCCAGCAACCTCCAACTCCTGGGCTTAGGCGATTCTTCTGCCTCAGCCTCCCAAGTAGCTGGGACTACAGGCGCCCGCCACAACGCCCGGCTATTTTTTGTTGCAGTTTGGCCGGGGCTGGGTTTGAACCCGTCACCCTCGGTATATGGGGCCGGCGCCTTACTCACTGAGCCACAGGCGCCTCCCATGACTAATTTTTTTGTTGTTGTTTTGGTGGAGACAGTGTCTCACTATATTGCCCAGGTTAATCTCAAACTCTGGGCCTCAAGCATTCATCCCGACTCAGCCTCCCAAAGTGCTAGGATTACAGATACGAGTCCCCACCCCTGGCCTACTCCAGCCCTTTTAGAAAATAGTCTGGCAGTTCTTCAAAGGGTTAACCAGAAAATTACCATGTGAGTCAGTGAATATATCGTCTCCTAGATAGCTATCTAGGATAGATAGAAACATGTATAAATATAAAAACATATTTCTTCACAAACACTTGTACATAATTGTTCATAACAGTATTATCCTAATAGCCAAAAAGCAAAAACAATCCAAATGTCCACCAGCTGATGAATGGATAAATATACGGCAGCACAGGTGTCCCAAGGTCACACATGAAGTCTCCACACCAAGGGAAAATGGGAAATTGGAGCTAAGTGTACCTTTATTTACAAAATATTCTGTACGTGTTGGCCACTTCCTTATAAAATTTCGTAATGAATATTTTGTGATTAAAGGTACACTTAGCTACAGTTTCCCCTTTTTCCTCTGGATGGCAACCTTCTGGGTGACCTTTGCAACACCCTGTACATTCATACTATGGAATACTATTTGGCAATAAAAATAAATGAAGAACTAATACGTGTTATGACATGGATGAACCGTGGAAACACGATGAAGGAAAGAAGCCAGTCAGAAAAAACACATATTGTATGATTCCATTTACCTGAAATATCTAGAATAGGAAATCTATAGAGACAGAAAATAGAGTCCTAGTTGCGGGGACAAGGAGGAAGGTGGAGAGAGGAAGGAGGAATAACTGCTAGTGGGTATGGGGTTTCCTTGGGGGAGATAAAAGTGTTTTAAGTTTGATTGTGGTGATGGTTCAACATGAATATACTGAAATTCACTGAATCCTATACTTCAAGTGAATGAATTACATGATATGTGAATTGTATCTTACCGAGGTTGTTGTTTAAAAGGGGGAGATATACAAAACAGAAATAATACTTTTCTTTAAAAAAAAATCTTTGGCAAACCCAACACAGCCATTCAGAAGGGGGATATAAGACTTGGCCACTGAGTATGGAGAGCATTTGTTGTCTTTTGTGAAAACAGTAAGTTGAGACACACACTGGGCTCCCAATTATCCTTCCACAAGGACTCTGGGCTATGTTGAGTCAGATCTCAGGAAACAGTCATTCCTGAAAGTGAGCAGATGTTTTTCTCTTACAAGAAAACAGAAACAGTTGTACACAACATTTCTTGTTTTTGCATTGTTGCTGGGAACGATTACCCTGTGTCTAGGGCCAATGTATGGATAGCAATCTGGGACTCTCTGAAGCGTGATGGCTGGTGACGAGTCTTCCTGAGTGCACACATGGACCGAATCTCCACTTTGTTTGGGTTGCTTTAAGCTCTAGACTGATTCAAGCCCTTCTATGTGTGTCCATTCCAAACATGACCCTCTATCACCTGAGGGGTGAAATCTGACCAGAACAACTTAAAGTTGTTTACAGCATTTATTTATTTTTACTTGACTAATGCCCAAGGGACCAAACTAGTTAAGAGCTCAGCTAGGGCTCCACAAACTTCTGTTATTTGTCTCCTATTGTAACAACTTTTGCTACCTGTAATACTGATGTTTACTTAATATTTTTCTCTAAATTGATTTCCTTTTATTTTTACTTAAGTGTATTTATGAACACAAAGCAAAAGACAGTATTTCTTGCCGGAAGTAGGTCCCTCTTAACAATAAGCCCCATAAAAACACAATGTTGCTTATTCTAACTTGACACTGTTGCCTGACAAGCTTCTGAGCCTGAGGCCTCATTGATAAAAGTGTGAGATTAGCAAGGGAGGCTAAGAACCTGTTAGTACCAAACTGAGACTTTCTCCTTAACTCAATCAGAGTGGTTAAGTAAGAATTAAGAAAAGGTAGACGTTACAGAGGCCTTTTATTTCCTTCATGACTACTTACTAGAACCTAATGTATTGCCCACCTGTTTTTTTGTTTGTTTTGTTTTGTTGTGTTAGTCAGGCCTGTGAGGGGCCGGCAGACTAAGCACTGAGCTATGGCGCCCAGCTAAATCTATTTGGTTTTGAGGCACTAGACCGTCCCAGGCAGTGGAAGCCCCAGTTCTTCCCGTGTGCCTGGGTCATGGCAGACACTTAGTACTTTGATGTTGCCCCTTGAAGTTCTTATAATAACGATTACTTCATTATTTCAGAGCCAGAAGTGAGCCATATGGGCTAAGTTGAGGGTTGGGTTAGTCTGGGGACATCCTCTTATAACCATGGTGGCCTAGATAGGCACGTGAAATTTAATTTCCATTGAAGACAGAGGCAGTGGACTGGGACAGTAAAGTATGTAAGGCTTTAACCAGGATCCTTTCTGGGGAGGGATGGTGAGGCATGTTACTGTGTCAGAAAATTAAGTCAGGAGCAAATATGGGTGGGCAGGTTTAAAATCTCTGTGTAGACTTGAAGGTCTGATATTATACATTTGAGTATTTGGTGGAGTGCCAGGCACTGTACTGGGCATTGTCAGGGATATAGAGCTGGTACTCTCAAGGGGCTTTGAAATTATGAGAGAAGCCACAGGGACTATGACACAGTTTAAAATAAGGTGAATTCTATTTCTGTTAAGCTTCTAATAGTTGCAAATAGCAGACACCCAATTCGGGTCAGCATAAGTAAGAAAGAAAATGTATTGGTTCCCACATTCAGTGAGTCCAAGAATAAGTGGCTTCAGGTGTGGCTGGATCCAGGCGTTCAAACGGTGTGTTCAAAAATCTCTGTGTTGGCTTTTTCCTCAAACAGCCTTCCCATTGGTGGTGCCAGATACCACTAGCTCAGTAGTCTTAGTTAAAAGTGAGGTCTCTTCCTCATTTATTCCAGCATGACATAACAGAATTGAGTCCCAGTGGTCTTATCTGGGCCATGTGCACACCTCCCAAAGAGAGGAGTGGAGGTCAGCCTAGCAACTCACACCATTGGAGACAAGGGGAGGAGATGTTCGCCTGAGTCATCAGCACAGGGGGAGAGGATGCTGGGCAAGCAGGTATCACACTACCCACCAAGGAGGGGGCCATTCCAGCCTGGAGTGAGAAGAGCTTCATGGAGGAGGCGGCCTTTGGTCTAAACTTTGAATGTTAAATACAACTAGGGCTCCAGGAATAGATCTGGAGGGTCCTGCAGTAGGCTCTGCTCCATGTCCGGGGAGAAGGAAGGAGGAATCAGGTATTACCTCAGAAACCGTCACGTGCCAGGTTCCATGACAGGTGTCCTAGTAATCATCACAAGAACCCTATCTCCTCACACATATGGGAAGCAGAGCCTTAGAAAGACCTGATCTTCCTCCATGACCCACAGCTTCCACCCGATGCTCTGGACCTATGCTCTTCTCATTCCAGTCCATACCCACAGAGCAGCTGGAATCCCAGGTTTGATAGCATCATACCCTCAGGCCACCAAAGGTTCCAATTCTATTGGAATCAAAACCCAAATCCTTAGTGTGGCCCACAAGGCCCCACGTAGACTGGTCCTGCTCACCTCTGCGATCCACCTCCCCTAATGCCCTGCCCCCACCCCACCCCTCCTGACCTTGAGCCTTGGCACCTCAGTCACTCCTCCTGGGACTCCCAGACATGGCCTTTCGTAACAATTATCATTGACACTTGGGTGCCAGGTATTCATCCACACTCTCCATGCTTCCCCTCAGCCTGTCCGCACAACATCCTTAGCAGGTGGGAGCTGTTATTAATTACCCCCATTTTATACATGAGGAAACAGAAGCACTTGAGAACTTGATTTGCTCAAAGTCACACCACTGGAAAGTGGCAGAGCCTGGACTCGAAGCCAGCCACTTGGCCTCCAATGTCCTTTAAATGCTACAAGGATCTCAGGGCACAGAGCCCCGGTCCTTCCTATCACATGTTGTCACTGCATTTTTAACGGACTATGTGGTTACCACCTATCTTACCTACTAACAGCTAGTAGGAATACTAACTAGTAACTAGTAACCTGAGCACTTGGTCTGTGCTAGGCATTGCACTTAGCATGTTTCGTGCCTCACCCACTCTGGCCCTGTCAGCACTCCTATAAATTAGTAAGTCTTCATATAACGTCATCAATAGGTTTTTGGAAATTGTGACATCAAGTGAAATGATATACAGCAGAACCAATTTTGCTATAGGCTAATTGCTGTAAGGAAGAATTCCCATGGCATATTTCTGGTCACAAAAAACATCACCAAACTTCTAAATAAAGACCCAAACACTTCTAATATTACACGTTGAAATGTGAGCTATACACATACACACATTTAAGAAAGATTAATGGAAACAAGGAAGATCATTATTTACCCAGTTATACTAGTCCAGGCTCATGGTGGCCACAGCCTTTCCCAACAGCCCTGAGCCCAAAGCTGGAACCTGGACGGATCACCTTCCGTCACAGGGCACACTCACGCCGGGACAAAGTAGATCCATCAGTTCACCTGACATGCACATCCTTGGGATGTGTGTGTGTAGGGGGGGGATTGGAGTGCCTGGAGGAAGACCGACGAGGACCTGGGAAGAACAAGCCAACGCCACACAGACGGTGACCCTGGCTGGGAATCAACATTTTTTCCCCCAACCAACATCAAAATTGAATAAAACAACACTATTTGAGGACCATGCTTACACGTGGAGAACCTGGGGAGTTAAGCACTTTAGCAACTTGTCCACTAGGTTGTGAATTCCCAGATGGCAAGAAACCTTGTCCATTTTGTTCATCACTGAGTCCAGAGGGACCAGTTCGGTGGCAGCCATACTGCAGGGAGTCGATAAGTGCCTTGGGGTTGGATGGATGGGTGGATGGATAGATAATGGATCGTAAGAACGAAGGGAGGGAGGGAGGGACAGGGAGGGCTGGGATGTGCTGTCCAGTTCCAGCAGCAACAGGGACGTCCTCACAAGCGAAGGCTGGCGTCCTGTCTGATGCGGCTTCTTCGTGTCTCCCCGCAGGTGCCACAATGAGTGTGAAGAAGTACTTGCTGAAGGGCCTGCACCGGCTGCAGAAGGGGCCTGGCTACACCTACAAGGAGCTGCTGGTGTGGTACTGCGACAACACCAACACCCACGGCCCCAAGCGCATCATCTGTGAGGGGCCCAAGAAGAAGGCCATGTGGTTCCTGATTACCCTGCTCTTTGCTGCCCTCGTCTGCTGGCAGTGGAGTGTCTTCATCAACACCTACTTCAGCTGGGAGGTCAGCGTTTCCCTCTCCTTAGGCTTCAAGACCATGGACTTCCCGGCCGTCACCATCTGCAATGCCAGCCCCTTCCAGTAGGTCATCCCTGGAGCTCATGGCTGCCCTCAGCAGACTGGTTTTTCTTTTTCTCTTTTCCTTCCTTCCAATTGTCCTTTCCTTTCCTTTTCTTTCTCTCCTTCTCTTTCTTTCTCCTCTTTCTTCCCTTCTTTTTCTGTTTCTTTTCATTCCAGAGAACCCCTGCGTGGATGGGTTCTTAGAACTACTCAAGAGAACTCTTAATAATAATAATAACAGCACACCCTGTCCTGACTCTGTTCCATGTGCTTTTTTTTCTTTCTTCTCCCTTTCTTTTCCTTCCTTCCTCCCCTCCTTCTCTATCCCCTCCTCTCTTTCTTTCCCTTGCTACCTTCATCCTTTTGCAGCATGTAAGACTCACAATTCATAAGCTCCCTAGGCTTAAAGAGAACCTCAAGGCCAGGCAGAGTGGCTCATACCTGTCACCCTAGCAATTTAGGAAGGTGAAGCAGGAGGATTGCTTAAGCCCAGGGGTTCAAGGCCAACCTGGGCAACATAGTAAGTAGTAAGTCCCTCGTCTCTACAAAAAAAAATTTTTTTAATTAGCCAAGCATGGTGGCACATACCTGTCATCCCAGCTACATGGGAGGCTGAAGGAGGAGGATCTCTTGAGTCTAAGAATTTGAGGTTGAAGTGAGCTATGATGATGCCACTGGGTGACAGAATGAGACCCTGACTCTAAAAAGGAAAGGGAGGGAGAGAGGGAGAGAGGACCTCAAGTAGTTGTATATTCCAAACATGTTTATTGAGCACATCCTGTGTGCCAGGCACCTTTCTAGGCTCTGGAAATATGGCAGCAAATGAAAAGGGGCCCCTGCTCACTTTACAGCATATCTTTTCTGGGCATTAAAGTTTTGTCCACAAATATTGAAAATAAATTATGATGAAAAAATATAAATACATCAAGTGCTTATGATATGGCAGCCATTGTGCTCAGTGTTCTTCGGGTAACTGATGTCATTCTCATCCACACAACCACCCTAAGGGTGGGGACTACTGTGGCATAACCAATTTACAGGCAAGGAAATGGGGGTTCAGAGAGGTAAGTGAACTTCCCCAGAGACACACAATGGCCAATTGTGGGATTTAAACCGGGCTCAATCCACTTTAGAGCTTGTTAGCCATTCTGCCGTGTTAACCCTCCCCCACCCCATTTGACGGCAAGGCATCCAAGGAGGAGACATATGGGGAGACCCAACTCTGTTTGGGTTGAGGAAAGACAGGGGTCAATCAAGGAAAAAACCCCCAAAGGGTGAGTAGAAGTTAGGTGGAGTGAGGACAGTGCCCTGAGTGGTGCACACAGCATGAGCGAAGGCCCTGGATGGAGACAGAGTTTGGTGCATTCAAGGAACTAAAAGAAAGGTCAGCATGGCCAAATCACAGAGAACATTCTTATCTAAACAGAAGTCCTGGAAGGGAATTCACACCTCATGATTACATTTCCAGTTATCAGAAAGTCCCTTCTTTCTAGTAACAGGGCTCTTCTGCTCAGATGGGTCCTCGGAGCTACTCAAGAGAACTCCTAATAATAATAACAGCACACTCTTGTCCAGGCTCTGTTCCATATGCTTTAAAAGCATAACCTAATCAAGTCCTCCCAACAACTCTCTGAGGAACAACTCTCCCCTGTCTTCTAGATGAGAGAACAGAGCCTCAGAGACGTTAAGATGCCCCCAATATTAAGTGGCATGCCACAGTTTGCATCCAGAGCCCACACAGTGGCCCACCGAGCTCGACAGCAGCTGTGGACACCTAGGCTGTACTGACACTGCTTCTGCATGGTGCCTCCCTTATGGATCCTTCTCTCCCTCTGTGCACAAGGTGGCTTCTTTATTGGTCAGAGCCCTGAAGGGCTGAGAGAAGATACTGGAATCGACCTCACAATCCCATCCGCCTCCTGAACTTACCTCCTATTCCCAAAATTGCTCCCCCATGAGAGGGAGCTATCAGAACCCTGTACACAAACAGCATACCTGCTGGAGCCCACCAAACCTGGTTCTGATCTCAGCTCTGCCCCCTGTCAGTGGGGTAAGCAATTCCCAGAGCCTCTGTTTCCCAATCAATAATAGAATTGTGGCAACGAGTAAATAAAATAAGATGTAGGCAGCACTGAACACCTGGCATGTAGTAAGTGATCAGTAACTGTGGGCTGTTAAGATTCCTCCTCACCAGAATGTGAATTTCATAAGGAAAGAGACCGGGTCTGTCTTGTTTGCCACTGTATCATCTGTGCCTTGCCCAGTGCCTGGCACATAGTATATGCTCATCAAATACTTCTGAATGCATGAATGGATGGGGGGTGGGGACACGAGGATGCACGGTGGGTGGGTGGAGAGTTGGGTGCTTAGATGGGCATTCTTTTACACATGGGGGCAGCCACTCTGCAGTAAGAAGCCCCCAGAGGCCAGTTGTGTTGCCTTGCAGCTGCCTCTTACCCATCTGACTGGCCTCTCCCCATCCAGATATTCCAAAGTCAAGCATTTGCTGAAGGACCTGGATGAGCTGATGGAAGCTGTCCTAGAGAGGATCCTGGCTCCTGACCCCAGCCTTGCCAATGCTACGAGGGCCCTGAACTTCACCATCTGGAACCATACACCTCTGGTTCTCATCGATGAGCGGAACCCCCACCACCCAGTTGTTTTTGACATCCTTGCAGATAACCACAATGGCTCAGCAGCAGCAAGAATCTGTAATGCCCAGGGGTGCAAAATGGCCATGAGACTAGTGAGTGAGCACATGTCCCACCCCAGGGAGGCTGAGGAGGGCTTCTTTTCTTTAATAATTTGAGTCTTCCTTGGAGAAAGACATGTTGGATACCAGCCTATTTTGTTTGTTTGCAGAGCTTTTTAAAAAATAGAAATAGCACTCTGGAAGGCTGAGGAGGGTGGATCGCTTGAGGTCAGGTGTTCAAGACCAGTCTGAGCAAGAGCAAGACCCCCATCTCTACTAAAAATATAGAAAAAATTAGCCCTGTGTCGTGGTGGGCACCTGAAGTCCCAGCTACTTGGGAAGCTGAGGCAGGAGGATAGTTTGAGCCCAAGAGTTTGAGGTTGCTGTGAGCTAAGATGATGTCACTAGCCTGGGTGACAGAGTAAAACTCTGTCTCAAAATAAAACACAAAAAATATTTTTTGGATGCAAATAACCCAGCTTAAACTAGCTTAAGCTAAACAGAGAGTTCATTGGTTCACATAACTAAGAAGTCCAGTGTGTGTGTAGGGGGTGGTTGCATTCAGGTATGGCTGGATCCAAGTGTTCACATGCTATCATCCAGACTTTCTCTTCAACTTTTCGCTTGGTTGATTTCACTCTCTGGCAGGCTCTCTCCACATGGAGGGCCCTATCAGTGTCAGGCTTATATTCCCTTGGCAAAACAATCTCTCCAGAAAGAGCGTTCTTCTTTCCTAATAGCCCCAGTCAGTCTTGGGACTGACTTATCAGGTCACATGCTCACCCCTGAAGCTATCACCATGGCTTACAGGATAGGCTCTCATAATTGGCCAATCTTAGGATATGTGCCCCGGGGCTGGGGTGATGTCAGCCTCTGTCCAACCACATGAACAAAGGAAACAGTGGTTCCCTGAAGCAGGAACCGAGTCTTGTTATCAAAAGACAAAGGCATAATAAATATTGGCCAGGTAAAAAACCACAGCTGTGCAGTATAGTCAGATGCTCAGAATTAACTGCCCTGCAGTGGGAGGCTGGACACCCTCAGTCCTTGGAGCCTATACATGGGACAAAGGTCCTCTATATGTATCTTAGGAACCCCTTGGGAGAATAGCCACAATGCAGATCCCTGGGCCCCACTGCTGAAGAGTGGGAAGTTCTGGGCTCAGGCCCGGGAATCTGTATTGTCAGCAGACTCCCTGGTGATGCTCATGATCAGCCTTGGTTGGGAACCCAGGCCAGGGGTACGCACTTCCCAGACAGGCTGCCACTGCCTCCCCTGCTTGTTCATTGGGTCATGACTGCTACAGCTCCCGCCTTCTCCACACAGACCAGCCATGGCATGAGGCTCCTGGGGCTGGTGCCAACCCTGGCACAGTCTAGCACCAGCTCTACCAGCTCTGCACTCTCTGGTGCAGTTACCTGGCTAATGGTGCCAATTTTCTCATCCCTGCTGGCTGCACCTGTTCTGGGGGTCAGTGGAGTGTGTGTGTGTGTGCGTGTGTGTGAATGGGCATGTGTGTGTGTGTGTGTGTGTGTGCGTGTGCACGCACCTGTGTATGGGGGGAGCTGCTGCAGTCATACCTTCCTTAACCTCTCTGGGCCTCAGTTTCTCCATGATGATGGGAATAGTGATGGTATCTACTCCCAGGGTTGCTGCGAAGTTGAATGAGGTAATAGAAGTGAAGCCCTGAGAATAGAGTAAGGGTTAAGTAAAGAGGCCTCCAGGAGGGGGCTAAGGACGTGTCCCAGGCCGGCCAGGCTGTCTAAGAATGTCAGGAAAGCTTCTCTACCCTGCCTATTGATCCCAGAAGGAAAGACCAATAGTGACCCAGTGGTTAAGTCAAGAATCTTTCCTGTGTGTGTGTGGTGACCTGGATGTCACAGTGGGTGAAAGGGCCCCTGAACCCCTCTGCAGGCTCAGGCTGACAACGGCCATGTCCTTCCAGCAGGGGACAAGATGGTAGGCTCTCCTGAGCCTGAGTCTCTCTTGGGGAGCTGTGTCTAGACTGTGGGGAGGGGGCTACAAGAGAGAGCAGTCAGAGGAGTTCCGTGTGTGTGCGCACGTGTGTGCGTGTGTACGTGTGGCCACTCAAGGGTAAGTGCAGAGCCTGCTTGTGTGAATCCAGGCTCGGGGCTAGAATGGATATGTGTGTGCTGTTGTCACCCTGTGGAGGTCAGAGGAGGGGTGTCTATCCATGTGAGCCTCTGTATACACGACTGCATGTGTGTTTTCACCCATACATAACAGCACATGTGGGGGTGCGGCTGGTGGCTGTGTGGGGTCTTTGTGACCAACACACAGCTGTGCGTGAGGTGGCAGTCCCTGAGCATGATGAGAACACATTGCCCACTGGCCTGGTGCAGTGGGAGGGGCGGCTGACACATCGCTGCCCTTGCCCTTCTGGGCCTGGAGCAGTAGTGGGGGCCCTGCCAGCTCTCCCCGCTGCTCCATAGGAACCCCTCTTGGCCTCTACAGTGCAGGCTCAACAGGACCGACTGCACCTTCCAGAACTTCACCAGCGCCACCCAGGCAGTGACGGAGTGGTACGTCCTGCAGGCCACCAACATCTTCTCCCAGGTGCCCACCTGGGAGCTGGTGCAGATGGGCTACCCCTCGGAGCAGCTGATCCTGGCCTGCCTGTTTGCGGCTGAGCCCTGCAGCTACCGGTGAGAGCCGCCCCATGCCCACCTACCAGGGCCTGCCCCAGAGCAGTGGTGCTGTGGTCAGGAGCCCCGCCTGCCAGGGTCCAAATCTCTTTGGGCCACTGACCAGCTGCCTACACCACAGTGTTCTGTGTCCTTGTGTGTTAGGTCAGTGCTTTGAAGAACTCACAGTGTACTGAGGGGATCACCTTAGGAAAAGTATACAAGACAGTGGGATAAGGAAGGAAGGACTAGCAGGATGTAGTCTCAGGCAATGCCCTGTTGCGGGAGACACCATGGAGTCATTTCTCCTTGAAGGAGGAGGCTGCCTTTGTAGATGCCTCAGCATGGGCCCCTGGCTGTGGGCTTGCCAGGAGGAAGATTAGGGGCCTCCTGACTTCTCCAACTATTCACCCCACGGCCTACAGCTGGGGTGAGGGGACATGGGCGGGTGCCCAGGGTCTACTGCCCCTGGTTCGGATCTCTGAAACAAAGACAACTATCATACCTTCCTCCTGGAGGGACTGTGAGGAGTGAGGGATCAGGCGCTCCGAATGAGGCCTTGGATGTGACCACTGTTCATATTCTTTTCCCTTATAGCCCTTCATGTCGAGAGAATGGCGGGATGAGGGCCATGTTAACCCAGGAAGTCTGGGGCTTCTTACAACTGGCCCACAGACTGATTCCTACCTCCTTGTCCTCCCAGCTCCTAACAAAGCAAACCCTGGCCCTAAGCGCCAAGTTTGGTCCCAGTCTCTGGTGGCACCACCAGAGGCTGCACATGGGAAGGGGGACAAGGCCCAGGCAGGAGAACTTCAGAGGCCCTAGGGCCCCTTTCGGCCTCAAGGCCACGCCTCCAGGTGGGGGGTGGGGCACACACCTGGGCTGGCCCCAGGCTTCAGCTGATCTGTTTCTAAGATTTGCTAGTGTCTTCCTTGTCTCACACTTCAGGTATCTGGAGAAAGGGGCTTTTTGCTGAGGCTCGATGCCTTGGGTATGTGACATGTTTCCAGGCTTGCCCTCCCACAATCTATGGCTCCAACCTAGCTCTCTATGGAGAATCTTCTGAAAGCCATGGGTCGTCTTTCCCCCAAAATGCACAGACACACACAGGCAAGAATTTTGCACATAATGTCAAATAGTTCAAGGCCCACCAAGCAGGACAGAGCAGCACACGTGGCCCATTTTGCAAATTAGAAGACCACAGTCTCTACAGGTGGAACAAGATGGCACCCTGCTGGTGGGGCCCCAGCCTTCCTTAGGGCCACTCCTAGGCTAGCTGGCTGCAGGCTGTATTTCAACCCCACTGTCCTGGCCAGAGGTCCTCGCTCAGGGCACACCTGCCCAACCGTACCTGCCAAAAGGCTAGAGCTACCCAAAGGACTAGTGTGATGTCCACAGGCAAATCCACGTTTACCTGCTCAGATGAAAGAGGGACATGGAACACTCATCTCAAATATGTGACCCACCTGTTGAGTAAGGACATGCCCTGGACCAAGAGGTGGGAACTTGGGATCTGCCATCAAGGCCTTCCCCATTGAGTGCAATCCCAGGGTCAAAGGCATAAACAGGGCCCCCACACTGAGCCAGCCGCTCCAGCCTTCCCATGGCCAACATGGTGCCCTCCAAAGGAAGCCCCATTTGGGTCAGATGGGCTGAGGGTCCCCCAAAGGAAAGCTGAGGAGCTATTAGTGGGAAAAGGGAGAATGGCTGGTGGCAGGCAAAACCCCCACTATTGGTCACATGACTGCTGTGCTGGTGTTGGGCATGGGCAGTAAGGTTAGTCCAAGATGGGGACTGGGGTTAGATCACCTGAGCTGTAATCATAAAAGCTGTGTGATGTTGAACAAGTGTCTTAGCCTAGCTGGCCCCCATTCTCCTCTGTAAACAGGGGAAATAACAGTACTGCCATGCAGGGTCATTTTGAATATTAAATTAGCCATAAAGAGCTGGCAATAGTATTGGGCTCAAGAAATAATAGTCATGACTATTATTAAACTCATTATTATTTAATTTGGGTGACAAGGAATTATATTATATTAAATAATTATACCAACATTTACTGGCCCTTCTTGTGTGTGCAGGGCATTATTCTAAGCACTCTATGTTATAAAATTACTTTAACTCTGGCAATAAGCCCACAAAAAAGATACTTTCCCCCCTCCCTTGCCATTTTATAGATGATGAACCTGAGGCCAAGAGAGGTTAAATAACATCCCTCAGGTCACACAGCCAGTGAATGGCAGTCAGCAGTCTGGGCCAGGCCTCCCTCATCACTCTGTCACCACATCAGAGATGACCAGTATCATCTTCTGTCCCTGCCCACCTCTCCCAAGCCTCCTCCTCCAGCCCTCAGCAGGTCTGAGTGAAAGGCACCACCCAGCCACCTTGGCACAGAAATCTCAGTCCATCTGTCCCTGATCTCTTTCTCCCTCCCACAGCCGCTGAGTCAGCCTGGGACACAGCTGCAGGCACGTGCCTCTCTCTGCCCTCCCAGCCGCTGGCTCCACAGGCTGTGGCCCCACCTCCCCCTGTCTCCATCTTCTCCCATTCTGAGTGTTTAGTAAATGCTCAAGCAGCAGCTACTGCAGCATTGGGACAACCTGGGACCCATTTGGAGCTTCACACCATGCACCAGCTCTGCATGTGGTGGGACATACTACTTGGCCTCTCCATGCCTCAGTTTCCTCTTCTGGAAAATGGGGACAGCAAACTAACCCCAGAGCACCATCAGAGGTGTATTAAACAATTAACATATGTAAAGAACTCAGCATAGCACCTGGCACATGACAAGCATTTTTTTTTTTTTTGAGACAGAGCCTCAAGCTGTCCCCCTGGGTAAAGTGCTGTGGCATTACAGCTCACAGCAACCTCCAACTCCTGGGCTCAAGCGAGTCTCCTGCCTCAGCCTCCCAAGTAGCTGGGACCACAGGCACCCGCCACAACGCCCGGCTGTTTTTTGGTTGCAGCCGTCATTGTTGTTTGGTGGGTCCGGGCTGGATTCGAACCCGCCACCTTAGGTGTACGTGGCTGGCACCTTAGCCGGTTGAGCTACAGGCGCCGAGCCATGACAAGCATTTTTTAAAATAGACTTTAACTGTGGAATAATTTTAAGTTTACAGAAAAGTCACAAAGACAGTACGCAGAGTTCCCTTAGACCCTTCCCCAGTCTCCTCTGTGGTTAACATCTGACATCACCGTGGTCATTTTTCTAAACTAAGAAACCAGCTTTGACAAGTTACTATGAAGCATACTAAACACTTTATTTAGATTTCATCCACTTTTCCCAGAGACCCTTTCCTGTTCCAGGATCCCATCCGGAGACTCTGTTGCATTTAGCTATCATGTCTCTTTAGTGCCCATGACAATTTCTCAGACTTCCTTGTTTTGAATGACCTTGAGGGTTTGGGAGCATCGTTTTATAGAAAGTCCTCAATCTGGGTTTATCTGTTCTTCCTAACTGGGATTATGGGCTTGGGGGAAGCACATCGCACAGTGGCAGGTGGGGGGCCCTCATCCCATCATGTCAGGGGTGTATCGTGGCCACATGACATTGTCTGTGATGTTCCCCTTCCTCACTTGGTTGACATACAAGTACACTGTGCCAGGCTAGTTCATTGTAAAGCAGCAAGCACCTTTCCCCTCCACGCTGCGTATTGCAAAAGTGAGTCACTAAGTCCAATCTACACTCGGGGAGGGGGTGGGTGGGTGGCGGAAGGAATATACGTTACCCTCCTGGAGAGACGAATGGGTGTTATTTGGGATCCTTCTGTAAGGAAGGTTTCTCTCTCTTCCATTTGTTCGTTGATTCAACCATTTATTTATACAGTGTGAGCTCCTATTTATCTGGGCTGTAATCTAATACCATGTTGTTTATTCTCTTGCTCCAGTTCCTCGTGTTGGCCACTGGGAGCTCTGTCACTTAGCTCCTGTGTCCCTGTGACATGTCCCCATCTTTGTTTGTTTGCTTTGGGGGGGGATACTTTCTGCAGTTCAAGATGCTGCAGCCACCCTAGAATTGGTTTTTTCTCCAAAGAGCCCTGTTTGTTTATTTTTTAATTGGAGAATGGTATTTAGAAAGCAGGATCTGGGCATATACTTAATAGAAGGAGCAGCATCATCACTATTGCTTTGGGGATTGGCCAACTCGCTTCTCCCCGGGAAGCCCTCCCTGACCTCCTACCACCACACAGAACCTCTGTCGGATGCCCAGATGCTCTTCTTCTGGTCTCCTGGAGTCTTGCTGGTCTGGGCCTGCAGCCCTGGCCCCTGGCCCCTGGCCCAGAAGAGGTTTTTGAGGGAAACAGCAGCTCTGGAGGCAGAGAGGGGCTGGGAGCAGCCTCTCTCGGTAAAGAGCATGATCAACAAGCAAATAGTTGGCACGTACCAGGAGACCAGAGTGTGGCCCTGGCAGGAGGGGATCCGGCCACACCCTGAGCAGCCTCCCGGGCTGCATCTGTCTGAGACAGTCTCTTGGGAACACCGTGTCCCCCGCACCCTGGGGCGAGGTCTCTCCCTCAAGAGCAGTGCCTCCCGGCTCTGGCTGGTTTGCCCTGCTCTGCTCTCTCCCTGTGGCCACAGCCCTGATCCCACAGAGCGTACAGACTCCACAGTGCCCGCCCAGAGCTGTTGCTTCCCTCCAGTCCTTTGCCAAAGCTGTGCCCCCTGGCCGGTGTGCCCTTTCTCCTTCCTCCCCACCTTCCAGAATTAGCTCCCTCCTGCTCATTCTAAAGTCTTAGCTCAGGCGTCACCCGCTCCAAGGAGGCTTCCCTAACCCACTCCCTACTCCCCACCCACCGTGGGGAAATAGGTGTCACTGCTCCCTGCTTATCTCTGTAGATTCCCTTATCACATATTATGATTTATTCAACAAATATTTACTAAGCGTCTATGTACTGTGTGCCAGACTCTGGGGACACAGCTGTGAGCAGGTGCAGCCAGAATTGTTTGAGCATTCCAGTATGTGAGGCATCTCACCCGTGCCTGCAGAGTGGGGGCTGTTACAGATGGAGAAAGTGAGGCACAGAGAGGTGAGTAACACCCCCAAACTCACCAGCTAATAAGTAACAGAGCCCAGCTCACATCGGCCAGACTGGCTCTGCAGCCTGTGTTCCTCACCACCGAGCTCTTCTTCTAGACAGACAAGGTCTCGTGCCCTCACTGGGCTTGCATTCTAAGCAGCTGATAAGTAAGCAATCAAATCAAGAGGATGATTCCAGATTCTGGCACATGCTATAAAGGGAATAAACTGGTGGAAATGATATGGAATACCTGGCAGGGAAGTCTATGACTCTTAGTAATAATTAAAGCACTATTATCTAACAGCAAAAGTCTATCACTCTGGATAGGGAGGTCTCAGAACAGATGCAAGGGTGAGGAGAAGCCAGTTATTTGAAGAGCTGGTTACAGAATATTCTAGGCACAAGGGACAGCAGGTGCCATGCCCTTGAGTTTGGAAACATCTGGAGTATCACTGGAATGTAGCGAGCAAAGGCTAGAAGGCCAGTGCGGGGAGTCTGCATTTTATTCTGCAATCCATGCAGAGCCTACGGGAGGGGTCCACGCAGGGGTGTGCCGTGGTCTGACCCTGACCTCAGTGCAGGAGGAAGGTTACAAGGGAAAAGAGTAGAGGCACAGGCTCCTCCACGAATCCAGGCATAAGATGCTGGCAGCTGGGGCCAGGGTGGGAGTCTCAGAGGTAGAGACAGGCAGACAGGTAGAGTCACGTTCTGGAAGGAGAGAATTGACAAGACTGCCCTCCCTGTCCTCCGCCACGCTGGAAGCTGTGAAGGGCAGCCCTGTCTTGCTCTCGTTATGTCCCTAACTCAATACCCACCTCAATAATTGTTGCTGGGTGAAGAAATGTGGTTCCTTCTTGCCTGCCCTTCACCATTGAGGAAACTAAAGCTTAGAGGTTGAGTAAGCCGCTCAACCTCCGTCAGACAGTGGCTGAGCCGGGGTCAGCTCCCGTATCCAGTTTCACAGGCTGCCCTGGACTCACCTCATTCTGCAAGTCCTTATCTGAAAATAAGGGAAAATAACACCTGACCTCATGGGGTTCTTTAGGAGGTTAAATGAGATAATGCACACAGAAATACTCAGCATGGGCCTGGCCCGTAAAAGTTGCTGAGTAAATGTTTAATGTGGAGCATAAGGCTTCAAAGACAAAACTGCATGTCAGTTGACTTTTTTTTTTTGTATCATTGGGTGCACTTACTCCAGTTTCTTCCTTTTTTTAATAGATAAGAAAGAACGATATAGAAACATTAAAAAGTTTCTGTGTTTTTTTTTGAGATGAGATCTCATTATGCTGCCCAGGCTAGTCTCAAACTTCTAAGCTACAGCAAACCTGAGCATCTGAACCTTCTGAGTAGCTGGGATTACAGGTGCATGCCCCGCTGCCTGGCCAGAAAATTATTTTTAAAACTGTTTATCATGGAGACTTGAGAACATGCACGTAGACAACACAGAATTTGGTGAATTCACATGGACCGACCACCAGAACCAGTAACCCATGACTCCCTTCTCCTCACTTCCAATAGCAAATCCCACATAGCACGCTTCCATCTGTGAATTGTTCAGAATGTGTCTGCAAAAGATAAAGACTCTTTTTTAACATAACCACAATATCATTATCCCACTTGAAAAAAATTCACAATAATTCCTTAATATCAACTCTCCAGTCATGTTCACATTCATAAATATCATAGCTTTTTATTGTTTGAGTCAGGGCAGACTTTAATTAAAGTTCATCCATTGTGATTTTAACCCAAATCTTTTTTTTTTTTTTAAAAACAGAGTTTTATTTTGTCACCCTGAGTAGATTACCATGGCATCATAGCTCACAGCAATCTCAAACTCCTGGGCTCAAATAATCCTCTTGCCTCAGCCTCATAAGTAGCTGGGACTACAAGTGCCCACCACAACGCCCTGGCTATTTTTAGAGACAGGGTCTTGCTCTTGCTCAGGCTGGTCTTGAACTCCTGAGCTCAAGCAATCCATCCATCTCAGCCTCCCAGAGTGCTAGGATTACAGCCATGAGCCACTTGGGGTGGCCTTTTAACCCAAATCTTTTAAGTTTTTTTTTTTTTAATCTATAGGTTGCCCCGCCCCTATTCTCTCTCTCTCACAATTTATTCATTCAAGACACTGGGTAATTCATCCTGTCACGTTACCAGTCTGGCTTTTCTCACCAACTTTCTACAGTGTCTTTTTTTTTTTTAGAGTTGGGGTTTTGTAATGTTGCACAGGCTGGTCTTGGACTCCTGGCCTCAAATCATCTTCATGTCTTGGCCTCCCAAAGTAATAGAATTAATTATAGGCATGCGCCACTAGGCTCTGCTTCTGTGGTGTCGTTTAACATGTTCCTTGTTGCCGTATTTCCTAACAGTAATTAGAGATCGAGTATTCCATCCTGTTCAGAAGTATTTCATCCTTCTTGAAGGGCAAGGTCACTGCCCCTGTGGCCTATGTTCTTCCATCAGCAGATACACCATTAGACACCACTGATGTTCCTTGCCAAGCCCTGAATTCATCAAGGGTTGCAAAATGACGGTGTTCTAATTGTATCATTCCATTCTAGTTATTAACTGGTTCAAATCAGATCTCCTGTAACAGCTATATTACATTTTTTTAAAAAGTCGGAGGGAGGCTCGGCGCCTATAGCTCAACCGGCTAAGGCGCCAGCCATGTACACCTAAGGTGGCAGGTTCGAATCCCCAGCCCGGACCCGCCAAACAACAATGATGGCTGCAACCAAAAAATAGCCGGGCGTTGTGGCGGGCACCTGTGGTCCCAGCTACTTGGGAGGCGGAGGCAAGAAACTCGCTTGAGCCCAGGAGTTGGAGGTTGCTGTGAGCTGTAATGCCATGGCACTCTACCCAGGGGGACAGCTTGAGGCTCTGTCTCAAAAAAAAAAAAAAAGTCAGAGGGAGCCATATTAAAAGAAAAGGCATACCAACCAATGACATGTGAAAATTATTTGAATCTCAATTTAAATTAATATATTCAATTGTAAAAAATAGAATTGGTATTTATGAGACAACTAGAAATTTAAACTGAATATTTACTGATACTCTAGCAAGGAAATTTGTTAGCTACTTTAAACACGGCTATAGTATTATTTTTAAGAGTTCTTATGACCAGTAAGTCATAAGTTCTTATGCCTGTAATCTCAGTGCTTTGGAAGGGCTGAGATGGAAGGATTATTAGAGGCTAGGAACTCAAGACCAGCCTGAGCAATATAGTAAGATCTGATCTCTACAAAAAGAAAAAGAAAAAAATTGCCAAGTGTGGTGGCACATGCCTATAGTCCTAGCTGCTCAGGAGGCTGAGCTGGGAAGATCGCCTGAGCCCAGGAGTTTGAGATTGCTGTGGGCTGTGATGCCTCCACTGCACGTTAGCCTAGGTGACAGAGCAAGACCCTATCTCAATAAACAAACAAACAGTTATCACTTTTAAAGATACATAAGGAAATAAAATTATGATGTCCAAGATTTTTTTCAAGATAATTATTAATTTAATAATAGTTAATTACTATCAAGTGGAAGGCCGAGATGTCTGATCATGAAATGATGTTCATCAAAGCTGGTGGGGGTTTCATTCTCTCTACTTTTCTATGTTTGAACTATTCCACAACCACAAAAAAAAAAAAAAAAAAAACCCAGGAAATTGGCTCAGCACCTATAGTCCAGTGGTTATGGCACTGGCCACATGCACTGAGGTTGGGTTCGAACCCAGCCCGGGCCTGCTAAACAACAATGAAAACTGCAACAAAAGATAGCCAGGCGTTGTGGTGGGTACCTATAGTCTCAGCTACTTCGGAGGCCGAGGCAAGAGAATTGCTTAAGCCCAAGAGTTTGAGGTTGCTGTGAGCTGTTGCTGTTGCTGTCATGCCACAGCACTCAATGGAGGGGCTACATAATGAGACTCTGTCTCAAAAAAAAAAAAAGACAGTAAATTATTTCACTGGATTCTTTGAAACTACTTCATCCTGCTACGACTTCGAGAACATTTGTTGTTGTTGAATCATTTCCTGAGGAAACACTTCCCAGATTCACACGCCCTCCTGGGCCTGCGTCTCAGTCCAGTTCCTCTCTTTGGCTGAGGTCCCCAGGTTTTCTCATCCACCTCTCTGATCCTGCCAGCTCCTTTGAGCAAACACTGTCTGGTGCTGCCTTGTACTTTCATGGCTTCTATGAGTGTCTTGTGGCTGCTGTAACAAATTATCCAAAGCTGAGTGGCTTAAAATAACAGAAATTCAAAAGAGGCCAGAAGTCCACCATCCAGGCTTCGGCAGGATGGGGCTCCCTCAGCAGGATCTAGGGAGAATCCTCCTTGCTTCTTTCTGGTGTTTTGTCTGCATAACTCTGCCTCCGGCTTCACATGGGCGTCCTCTATCTGTGTCTCATCCTCTGTCTCTTATAAGGACACTTGTCATTGGGTTTGGGACCCACCTGGATAATCCAAGATGATCTCATCTCAAGATCCTTAGTTATAGCCGCAAAAACCCTTTTTCCAAATAAGGTCACATTTGCAGATTCCTGTGATGAGAATGTGGACACATCCTCTTTGGGTGTATAAGAGACAGATGAAAACAACTAAGAAAGTTCTTTTTCATGGCTCGTGGCTAAACCAGAGAAGCCTAAACCCCTGAGAGACTCCTTTCCTCCCTCTTTCCTGAGGAGGTCTGGGTGTCTCCTGGCTGGCTCCTACAGAGGGGTGGATGGAACGGCCTGCAGCTCACCTCTGCTCATTGAACCTCTCTGAGCCCAGAGGAAGGGCAGGCAGCACACAGCCAGGGAGGCATCTGCTGGGGGTTGGGGAGGCTGCCCTCCAGCTCATGCTGTTTCTTTTAGGAACTTCACGTCCATCTTCTACCCTCATTATGGCAACTGTTACATCTTCAACTGGGGCATGACAGAGAAGGCACTCCCTTCAGCCAACCCTGGAACTGAATTTGGTGAGTCTTGGTTCGTCCTGGGGCCAGAGCCATGAGGCTACTCCCTCCCCCCATCAGTTGTGGGGGTGGGACTTGGGAGCATTGAGGCTGGCACAGAGAGGGGTGGACAGTCTTGGGGCTTGACTAGGGGGCAGGGGGGCAGGCCAGATGCTTGCATTCTGTCCACCAGTGCTCACACTCCCTAGGCTAGACACTGCTGTCCCATTCTACTGATAAGCAAAATGAGGGTGCAGAAGCAGTGTGGCTTTGAGGTCAAGAGCTCACTCTCCCATGCCCGGCTCAAATCCCAACTTCATCACTCATTCACTGGGTGATTCTGAGCTCAAAACTTCCCTTCTCAAAGCCTCAGTTTCCCAGTTCTGGGAACAGTATAGGGTGGCAGGTGACAGCGGTCTCCGTCTAGGATGTGCCTCGTGAGTGGTCATGCCGTGATGCAGGCAGGAGGTAGCCAGGGCTCTGTATCTGCTGGGTAGTCTCAGAAGTTTGGAAACAACTTTCCCAGGATCGCCCAGTTAATAAATGGCACTTACTCTTAGCCTCTCTGCTGGACAGTTCTGGAGAAGAGAATCACAGAGACAGAGGGTAAGGGAGTACATGGACGTGAGGAAGAGGGAAGCAGTTGATGACAGACTCTCTTCCCTCGCGGCTGATGTGGTAGCCTGTCCCCTTGAAAGAGGCTGGTAGCCTCAGGCCAGCTGCGGCTTTGGGGCTTGTGAGCTGGGCACAGGTGGGAGCGGCTCCTTCACCACACCTCTCAGGTTCTGACCTCTCCAGCCACCAAGAGGCAGGTTGTCATTCAGGGAACATCAGGGCTCCCAGCTGAGAGGGGGATGGGTGGGCTGAGTGCCTTTAACCTGGTGCCTGTGCTCCTGGGTGCACTGTCACAGAGATGATCACCTCACCTTACAGAGGCAGACGTCTACAGCTAGCTGCCTGTGTCAGAGCCCCTGCAACTCCTCCTCCCCACTGGGAGACCTCAAATGAGTCTGTGCCTCAGTTTTTTCATCTGTAAAGTGGGATGATAATAGTACCCGCCTCCCGAGGCACTTGTGAGTGTCTAATGCACTTAGCGCAGCACTCAGCAGGCAGCAAGTGCCCTGTCAGCCCTCACTGTCCTAACCAGAGGGACCGACTCTAGTGACTCATGCAGCTCAGGACTGTGGGGCATAGAAGAGGGGTCTCGTGCCTACACTCAAAAAGAGAACAGTTGAGTGAGGCAGGAAGTCAAACAGTAAGAGAAGAATCACACAAGTGAGGCAGGTACTCAAAAGGAAAGTTCTAGGGCTTGCAGAGTGTGAGACAAAGACCCTGAGGCCTACTCTGGGCAGTCAGGGAAGGCTTCTGGAGGAAGTGACCCTCGGTTGTGATCTGAAGGAAGAGTGGGAGTTTCTAGGGGAAGAGGGAGGCATAGAAAGCATTCTGGAGTGAGGGAACAGCATTGCCAAGTGAGGGAACCACATTCTCAAGTGAAGGAACAGCATTCTGGACTCAGGGAATAGCATTCTCAAGTGAGGGAACAGTATTCTGGGGCAGAGGAACAGCATTCTGGAGTGAGGGAGCAGCATTTGCAGAGGCACAGTAGCAGGAGCATGGCAGCTCAGAGGAGCTGAATGAAGAGAAGGATGGTGAGGTGGGGGCATGGGTGGGCTGGGCTGGGCTGGACTGTGCTGTGCTTCCCAGATCTATCTGCCGAGAGGAAAAGAGCTCATGACAGGGCAAGAGAAGCCCTGTGAGGAAGCTACATCAGAGTCCAAGGTGGAGAGATAGGGGCTTTGGGAAGGCAAGCAGGACTGGGGCCTAGGTTTTTACCTGGGTTTTTACAAAGTGGAGCCATCTTGGAGGTGCCTGTGGCTGGAGGTAGTTTAAACAAGTGGGTGGTGGGTCTCCCCTCAGTCTTGGGGAGTGAGTCCAAGTGACCCCAAGTGACCCCTCATCTCACCTTGCACACAGGCCTGAAGTTGATCCTGGACATAGGCCAGGAAGACTACGTGCCCTTCCTTGCATCCACGGCCGGGGTGCGGCTGATGCTTCACGAGCAGAGGTCCTACCCCTTCATCAGAGAGGAGGGCATCTATGCCATGTCAGGGACAGAGACATCCATCGGGGTGCTGGTGGTATGGCCAGAGTCCAAGGGCAGCCTGAAGGGGAGGAGGGTGGAATCCCCCCTGTCCAGGGCCCTGGCCTAAGGGGTGGAGATCCAGCCCCCAGCCTGGGCCATCCCTTGGCTGGAAGATTAGGGTGCTCCTTGTGGTACCTGCTGGGGCCTGCAGCCCTGCATTTACTCAGCAGTCCAAGGCCCCACATACTTGATGGGAGGAAGGGACTTCCCCTTGACCAAACCCTCTGGTCGCAGGACAAGTTACAGCGCAAGGGCGAGCCCTATAGCCCGTGCACCATGAACGGCTCCGACGTCCCTGTCCAGAACTTCTACAGCAGCTACAACACGACCTACTCCATCCAGGTGGGAAGAAGGTGCAGGCCTTGTGACCCTGGGGCCCCATCCACATCTGCAGGGCCCGTCCCCGACCTCAGGTCCTTGGCTCTGCAGGCTTTTTCTATGTGGCTGTGGGGCACTCTTGGGACTATGGGGCCAGAATAATTCCTGGGTCGGTCCTCCCTAGGGTCTGGGGCGGGCCACCTCTTGGCCCCACTTGGGCAGCTATGTCCTTGGAGATGCCTGAGATTATAGCGGTCTCACTCTGGGAGCTCCCAGAAAGAAAAGACAAAACAATAGCTCATGCTGCAGCGCTCTCGCTGTGTGTGAGATGCTGTGCTCAGGGTTCACAGTCCTTACACCCTCATCTCATCCCTTCAACACCCCCCATGGGGCAATAATATATGAATAACAGCAACATTTATTGACACACTAATAACAGCAGGCGTATCACAGGCTAGGCAGGCACTTTCGTAAATACTTCACATAGACGAAGTCATTTAATCCTCATGACGACCCTAAGATGTGGCTACTATTATCAGTCCCACTTCAGGAAGGAAGAAAGTGGGATAACAGACCCCTGTCCAGATGCCTCATTGATTTCCCTGAGAAGTCCCTCTTTGTATCTGCCCTCCATCCCCCTTGCTGAAGCTGAGGGCTTCCCTCGTGTCCTGATCTCCTGGGTGATCCCAGACCTGCCCCTAGACCTGGCCTCACTGGAGGAGGCAGATAAATCCTTGCAAAGATGACAGATGTGACCTCTCACTGGCACCCCCCTCTCCCAGCCCAGTCTATCTTGGCAGATCTGGAAACTGAGGCATAACAGGGCAGCCCGGCATCTGCCTCCACGTCTGGGAGCCCCAAGCATGGTGTGGCTTCCCCTTTTGCTTAAGTCACAGAAATTGACCCTCCTGGCACCTGCCTGCCCGCCCACTGATTGGCCGCTTTCTATCTGGAGGGGTTTTGGCCCACCACAGAGAAATCTGAGGATCTTCCAGGCCTCTGGAGGGATAGACGGGGAGAAGGGAAAGGTGGAGAAAGAACCCCAACCCCAGGGACCTCCTTCCATTGCAATCATAGCTGTTGCTTCTTCCAGAGCAGGAGCCACTCAGGCTGGAAACCATGGCAGAGACCAAGCCCAGGTCAGGGGCTCTGCACAACCCACTCCCACCTGCCATAGTCATAGGTCTTGGGGGGACTCCCACTTTCCAGATGAGACAGAGGGGTCTGGAAGAGTTGAGACACTTGTCCAAAGTCAGCGCCTCCCCAGCCCCAGCTCCGGCTCCCCTGGCTGTGCCATTTAATCTGCCAGCTGCTTTCATGTCCCCTTTTCCTGCCCTCGGGACCCCCAGACACCTCAAGGAGAATAGATGGCCTGGCATTGAGGGGAGGAGCAGAGGCAGAGAGGAGTCTTCAAGGCTTGGAGTGAGGAGTCCCTAGTGGTCAAGACAGACACCTTGGCTCAGCGCCCGTAGCACAGTGGTTACAGTGCTGGCCACATGCACTGAGGCTGGCGGGTTTGAACCCAGCCCGGGCCTGCTAAACAACAATGACAACCGCAACAAAAAAATAGCCAGGCATTGTGGGGGGCACCTGTAGTCCCAGCTACTTGGGAGACTGAGGCAAGAGAATAGCTCAAGCGCAAGAGTTTGAGGTTGTTGTGAGCTGTGACACCACGTCACTCTACCCAGGGCTACATCGTGAGACTCTGAAAAACAAAAAAAGACTTAGACACGTGACAGGTAGGGAAGCACAGGTGACAGATAGAGAAGCATGGGTGACAGCAAAGCACAAGTGACAAGTGGAGAAGCACAGGTGACAGGCCGGGAAGCACGGGTGACAGATGGGGAAGCACTAGTGACAGGTGGGGAAGCACCTGTGACAGCACCTGTGCTGTGCTGAGCCCTCCTGCCCTTAGGAGGCAGGCGTGAGTAACACCCTGTTTCACCCATGAGCAAAGCCAGGCTCGGGCTAATGACCTGCCCTATGACACATAGTTGGTGTCTGAATGGATGATACCAGGTCAGAATGGCCTGGGCTGGGGCCCCATGAGTGGAGATTCATCTTATCCAGTCACTGGGGCTGCTGGAGTCCCTTCTCCCTGCCCTGGGCAGGGGACATTCTGCTGCCCAAGAGGTTGCTCCCTTCCTCTGTTGTCAGTGTTGGTCAGGATGGCCAAAGTCGTCTTCTCACTTTCCCTGGGTGTGTCCCTCCAGAGGAAGGAGCAAGGTGGCTTGCCCATCTTCCTCACGCCACCTCTCTGCATATGTTTGTGTCTGCATACATTACACACACATACATTGGAAGGTGCTGGCTTCCTCCTCGGGAGAGCTGCCTAAGCACTGGCTGCATTGTTTGGGGCAAGGCACCCTCCCCATGGTGAAGTGTGGGGGCTCAACTCTGGTTGGTGAGGCCTGGGCTGCTGGGAGCTGGCCAGAGTCCTTCTGTGGAGTCAAGGGACTTGCTGCAGTGAGGCTCAAGAGGGGAGGATGGCCACATCCTGACTCCAGAGGCCCCCAACATCTCAGCACAGCTTCTCTGCCTAGGGGACACCTCTCCCGGGTCCCTCAGCTCTATGGCCTGGGTGTCACTTCCTGGGTACCTTCTCCTAGCATGAGGGTGGCCAGGTACGTGAGCATTCATCAGCTGAGCCCTACCCCTGCCACCCTCCAGGCCTGTCTTCGCTCCTGCTTCCAAGACCAAATGATCCAGAACTGTAGCTGTGGCCACTACCTCTACCCCCTGCCCCCTGGGAAGAAATACTGCAACAATAAGGACTTCCCGGACTGGGGTGAGTGGGGCCACAGAGGAGCGGGCAGAGCTCCGTGCCTTGGCGGGGCGTGGGGACGTGCCCTAGCAGCTTGTCCATGGTCCATGATCCCTCCTCCCAACCCCCTCCCAGGGCCCCTTTCTGCAGGAACCCATGCTTCTTCACTCAAGTCCATGAAGTTCAGGCTTGAAACACACAGGTGTGGGAGCACCTCTGTCCCCGCAGGCCTGTGTCCATGGGCCGTGTGAGGTTCACCTGTGAGCCTGGCCATGTGGCTGTGGCTGTGCCATGTGCACATGTGAAAGGGCATCTCTGAGCTCATCTCAGTGTACAGTGCCCTCGGTGACGGTGGTGTGTTTCTTTGTGTAGGCTTACACACCAGCACTTTGTGTGTGCATACTCTGGCTTTTGTGTATATGTGTGTGTGTGCACACAGGCTGCACGACCATCCTCAGTGTGTGTCTGTGTCTCTGTGGGTTCACTGGTATCTCTCTGCAGGGTGCTGGATGGCAGGGGACAGTGAGGAGGCCACTGTCGTGATGGTGGCCTCTGAGGGCTTGGAACCTGGAATCACAGAAAGAACAGCCCTGGGGTGGGGGCATATCCAGCTGCAGCCCAGGCCTGGGACCCTTGGCGGTCTGGAGCCCAAACACTGCTGAATGTTGCTGGCAGTAGACCCACCTCTTAAAAGGAGCACAACAGACACCAAAAAGGGAAAACGCCATTCCCTCCACCCACCCGTCCCTTCAAACGTGATCACATAACCCTGTCCCCTGGGCAGGGGATGGCAGCACAGGGAAAGCTGCTCTGATGCTGTGAGCTGGTCTGGGGTGTTTGGGACAAGTGTCCCCCAGACCAGACAGGGATGACATGGCTGGACATGGGGGTTGGCAGGGGAGCAGTCCTTCCCTACGACACCTTCCCCACCTAACCACGGGCTTCAGGTTGCCCAGGGCCAGAGAGGCTCAGCTGGGGACGGGCCCTGGAAGTCCCCTCATGGTCTCAGCCATGTCCCTCTCTCCTGCTCAGCCCGCTGCTACTCAGACCTGCAGGTGAGCGTGGCCCAGAGGGAAAACTGCATCAACCTGTGCAAGGAATCCTGCAAGTGAGTGGGCTGTGAGGACACGGGTGCAGCACGGGCGGGGCGTGGGGGCCGGTGGTGGGGACAGCCACGGGGCTGGTTTTCTCTTTCAGTGACACCCAGTACAAGATGACCATCTCCATGGCCGACTGGCCGTCTGAGGCCTCCGAGGTGAGATGGTGTGTGGCTAAGATCTTTGGGCTGGGGACAAGGAATGAAGGCTGCTTGGAACTTTGGAAGGGGCACCTCCCTCCTTCCCTCCTGTCTCCCTTCTTCCCTTCTTTCTTCTTCCCCCTTTCCTTTTTCCCTCCCTCCCCCTCTCCTTCCCTCTTTCCTTCCTTCCCTCCTTCTCTCCCTCTTTCCCTCCCTCCTTCCCACCTTCTCATCTCACAGTCCTCCTTCCTTCCTTCCTTCCTTCTTTCCTTCCCACCTCCCTTCCTTCTCTCCTTCCCTCCTTCCTTCCTTCCACCAACATTCCCCAGGCACTGTGCTGGGGACAGAGCAGTGAGAGGCAGACGCAGCCCTGGGCACTCCCGGAACTTGTGTCCCAGCCAGAGGGAGACGTTACACAGAAACAGAAATAAGACCACTTCAAGATGTGGGCTTGGCTTTCAAGGAAATGGATAGGATGATGCAGACAGTGGCCAGGGAGACCACTGCAGACACAGTGCTCAGGGGGAGGCCTCCCGAAAAGGTGACACCCAAGCTGAGGTCTGGAGGTGGAGGCTAGGTCAGCAGCAGGCAGAACTGGGTAGAACACTGGGCCTGGAGGGAGAATCTGCGGGCCGTGTCCCTTCTCCCCAGGACAGCAGCTACAGCTGCCAACATGACCTTGCTCCTGCCCCCATCCCACTCACGGCCCCTAGATGTCAGGTGGCACAGGGCTGCTGCCTTCCTCCCAATAGGGAGCAGAGGTGGTGCTGGGGGGGCACCGTAGATGCCATTTTCCTCAGCTGTCTTCTTGGGTTCCAGGACTGGATTTTCCACATCTTGTCCCAGGAGCGGGACCAAAGCACCAATATCACCTTGAGCAGGTGAGCCTGGAGCCTGGGCTGGGCTGCGGAAGGCATGAAAGGGGGAACTGGAGCCTCAGCGCAGAGGTTTGGGTACAGGGCAGCTGCTCAGACCCCTTCCAACACGGTCAGACCAGGAGCCAGCATAGAAGGGGAGGGCTGAGAGGGAGGAATGGAAAGGCAGCCCCAGGCACCCAAGTCCACCTCCCCACAGGGAGGAGCCTGCACTTCTCTGTGCTACCCGACCATCCAGCAGCTGTCACTCACCCCTCCATCGCCTGTCCTTCCACCCCCACCCCATCCATCCCCCATACCCCCACCCTCCATCCTTTCAACACAAACACACTCAGCACGACTGAGACCTATGAGGAAGCTGTCAGGAGCCTGGAGGACACATCTCTGCAGACAGGGCTGGCGGTCAGGGGGTCTATACACCCCCCCCCCCAGGAGCACAGTAGGGAAGGAGCCTCAGGCTGCCTGAGACAGGAGAGAGAGCTATGGAGAGAGCTATGGAGGGAGGTGACAGCTGGACTTTCCCAGAAGGAACTACTCAAATAAGAAGAGGCAAAGATGGCTCGGCACCTATGGCTCAACCGGCTAAGGCGCCAGCCACGTACACCTAAGGTGGCGGGTTCGAATCCCCAGCCCGGACCCGCCAAACGACAATGATGGCTGCAACCAAAAAATAGCCGGGCGTTGTGGCGGGCGCCTGTGGTCCCAGCTACTTGGGAGGCTGAGGCAGGAGACTCGCTTGAGCCCAGGAGTTGGAGGTTGCTGTGAGCTGTAATGCCATGGCACTCTACCCAGGGGGACAGCTTGAGGCTCTGTCTCAAAAAAAAAAAAAAAAAGAAGAGGCAAAGATGCTCTGGCAGAAGACAAGCTTGGGCAAAAGCCTGGAGCTGAGACAGCGCAGGCTCTCTGAGGCCTTCGGGCGTGAGCAGAAGCCTGCTCGGCCACCCTCCTCTGCCCCAGGTGCCCTGATGGCAGAGCAAGGCTTGGCAACTCTGTGCAGGGTCCCTGCCCATGTGCTGGGGTGTGAAGGGGACCTTGGAGCGGATCTTTGGGGCTGTCTCAGGCCAACTGAGATCGGGTTGGAAACTGACAGGGATAGGGTTGAGAAAGTAGTTACAGGCAAGTTTTGGACAGAGAAGGCCTGTAAGAAGATCAGGCCAGGGGAGGGCTGGGGCCACCCCATAGCTTCCTGTCCTGTGTACACGGGTATGCATGTGTGTACTCGTGTGTGTGCATGCCTGTGTATGTGTATGCATGTATGCACATATGCGTCCATATGTGCATGCCTGTGTGTACATGTATCATATATATGCGCACACATGTGTTCATGTATGTATACATGTGTGTGCACTGGGGAGGAGGTTCCACAGTCCCAGCCCTTCTTGCTGCCTCCTGCAGGAAGGGAATCGTCAAGCTCAACATTTACTTCCAAGAGTTCAACTACCGCACCATTGAAGAATCGGCAGCCAATAACGTGAGTCTGGGGGGTTCCAGACATCCTAGCCCTGCCTTGCCCCATCCCCTGCACCCCGAGGGTGGAGAGAGTCCTGAGCCTAAAAGGGGACATTAGGAAGGTCCCTAAACTAGTCTAGGATGGCCACCCTTCTCCCCTTCTGTGAGGATGAGCCAAGGCTGGAATTGGGACCCTCTCCACCCCCCTCCCCAGCCAGGCCCTCACATGCCCTCCCGCTCTCCACAGATCGTCTGGCTGCTCTCAAACCTGGGTGGCCAGTTCGGCTTCTGGATGGGGGGCTCAGTGCTATGCCTTATCGAGTTTGCGGAGATCATCATCGACTTCGTGTGGATCTCCATCATCAAGTTGGTGGCCTTTGCCAAGAGCCTGCGGCAGCGCCGATCACAAGCTCGCTATGCTGGGCCACCACCCACCGTGGCCGAGCTGGTGGAGGCCCACACCAATCCCGGCTTCCAGCCTGACACGGCCAACCACAGTCACAGCACAGGGACCTACCTTGATGAGCAGGCCCTGACCATTCCGGGCACCCCACCCCCTAACTATGACTCCCTGCGTCTGCAGCCCCTGGATGTCATCGAGTCCGACAGTGAGGGTGACGCCATCTAGCCCTGTCCCTGCCCACTCTGGGCAGCTTAGGAACTCGAAGCTGAGAAGCAGAGGCCATTGGTCAAGTCCTCCTTTTATGGTGCCCTCTCCAAAGGACCAGATGAGAGGTGTCCAAGCCCAGAAGTTGAATCTCTCAGCATTGAGACAAGCAGCAAGTGGCCAGTCCCAGGTTGAGGGCTCCACAGGGCCACAGGGCTGTGCAGGCTGTGGGGACCGTGTTTCTCCCTGGCTCCTGAGCACATCCCCACCTGTCCTGATCCTTTCCCTGGGGTATCCCCAGCCAGACCCCAAGGAACCCTGGAACACCCATTTGTCTGCTGCAGAGAGAAGTAGGTGGGCATGCTGTGTGTGGCTCTTTTTTCTCGGCCTTGGCTGACCTCTGGGAACAGACTCAGGGAGGGTAGGGGTGGTGGGAGGAGGAAGAGCATCACACGTGGGGGCCCTGCCAGGTGGCACCTGCTTTGTTCTAGAAAATAAAAATAGAAAACACTGTGTCAAGCTTTGTCCTTTGTCCAGCTAGGCAGCTGGAGTGCCCTAGGGTCCCTCTGGGGGTGGAAGGGCACCCACACTCAGCAACGGCTGGCCAAGTGTCTCTTCAGCCAGCCAAGGGGCAGCCCTCTCTTGTAGTTCTGAAAGTTCCTTTTAAGTTGTCCCTGGAGCAGTGGCCTAATGACTTTTTCAATGCCACCCAGCCTACATTTTTGGGTTACAAGGCCAAAGCGGGAGGGAGAGAGAAAGAGAAAGATCTGAAGCCAGTTTGGCCCCCAGAAGAACCATGTTTTCCAAGGGTGATGGGGGTGGGGGGACATGACTCCTGGGGCTGCCAGATGAAATACAGGTGCTTGGTTAAATTTGAATTTCAAATAGACAACAAAACTCTCTAGTATATATTTGGAGCATATTATACTAACAAACCATTTGTTGTTTTGCTGTGAACATCCTATATTTTTAATTGCTAAATATGACAACCTTAAAGTCCCCACAGAGAGATCAGGAGGCTCTTACCAAAGAAGAGCAAGGCCTGGCGGGTGCATACAGTGGACCGCTGCAGCACCTGCTGTCACTCACCAGGCCATGGTCATGTGGAGCACTGGCTGAGAGCCTGCATCACTGGGGGCGCAGCCTTGTTTGCTGGCCTCGTTCCCCGGGTCTCTTAGTCTGGAAGGTAAATAATCTGGCTTCTTGCCAAGTGCCCATTGTGGCACCTGGGGAGGAAGGAGGTGTCACAGAGTTGGTGCCACTCTGGTCAAAGGCAGATTGCTGGGGGCCAAGTAGGGGCCACCTGAAGGAGGCTGGTTTTCCAGCTCTGGGCTTAGCTGGTCTGAAGGCTGGAGTCATGATTCTTGGTGGTTACTACTATGACTATGGCTTTCATTATTAGCAGCCATAGTTATCCCACACTCACTGTTAACATTTGGGGCCAGTATTAAACAATGGCTATATTGTATCAAGGACTTCCCATATGCCAGGCACCATGCCAAGTACTTTAGTCTTATTTCATTTTATTCTCATAACTACTGAATCAGTCAGGGGTACAGACAGCATCGTCCCATTGTACAGGTAAGTGAACTGAGGCGTAGGTGAAGTTAGATGCCCAAGATCACTATTCTAGTAAGTGAGAGATCCGAGATCCCAGCCTCACTCTCTTGGTACCACTGGTCATAGCCACACCAGTTGCTTATTGCAGCCTGGAGCATTCACAATTTTTGGCCCATCTGAAGCTGTGGAGCATTATTGTCTAGCTGGCTCCTTCCTGTGCCAGCTCTTTGGTCACCTGTTAGAACAGGCTTAAGCAATAAAGGGAATTCCTTTTGTAGTAAAAGGAATCTCAGAGGTGGCTGTACACAGGGGCACACCTAGACGTGGTGTTTCTGTGTCCTGTCCCTCACACTTAGACTCATTTGGATTATGGTCACTGTGGCTGGGGAAGGTTTGGGGGATGGGGGATGCTACCTGGCCAACCCTGGGGAATTCGCAAGGGACAAGTAGGAGGTTCTGTTCAAGTGAAGCCAGGATCAGGGTGAGCATCAGCTCAGCTTCCCTCCTCTTGGGGGGCAGGGAGGGCCATGAAATAATGGCCTATCACTAAAAGCCAGGCCACCCTTGCCCCTCGGGATCTACAGGAGAAAAATGCTGTCCTATTCCCACCCTGGGGCCCCTGCACAGACTTTTAGGGCTGAAAACTTAGGTGGGCAGGGCCCAAATCGCCCAGAAAATGTAATTCTATTATTCCCACCTCTACCACAAAAGGGACTGTGGGTTGCAGATGCTGGAGGACCATGAAATGAACATTGTGTACCTGCAGTCACCTCCTCTGTATCTCAATAGCTCTTCCAACAACCGTAGGAGTTAAGTACCACTATGCCCCCCATTTTCAGATTAGGAAGAGTCTTAGAGGGAGGGAGTGACTTCCCTAAGGTCACACAGTTGTGAATCAAGCCCATCTCTGTCCTATTCCAAAGACTGGTGACTCTCAGGACGAGTTTCCACTTGAAAGCAGCACCGTGTCACCTTCTAGGTTTCTGGCTCTCACTTCTTCAAGGCAAGGGCCAGGCTCAGACCTTGCCAGGGAACAGTCTGTGATCTACCATATGAGAAACCAAAATATTTTTCTTGGTGCGGGTTTGAAGCTGATGTTCTGTCAGAGCCAGCCAACTCGATTCCAAGATGTGGGGACAGAATGTGTGGGAACCTCCGTGAAGACAGACCCAGTGAGACAGTCACCCTGGCAGCCTGTGGGGCTGGCTCGGCCACTCTTGAGGGCTGGCTTAGGCAGGCTGACCTGGCCACTGGGACTGGGTATCCTATCACATGCCTCTCAGGCCCCACACAAAGAAAGCTGTGCAGCAGTCTGTCAGGGTCACCAGGCTCATTCTGAACCCCAGACCTTCCACGTGGTAGTTGAGTGACCCCAGAAAAGAACCTAACCCTCTCCACACTGGAGAGCTCAGCCCAGGCAATACATTATGGTTGGTCTAAGCCAATATTTCTCAACTGCAAGTGGATTTACCCCTCAGGAAATTTCCAGAGATGTTTATGTTGTTCCAAGTAGGAAAATTAGGTCAGGGGCATTGCTGGACACCCTCAGTGCACGGGAGAGCTGCGCAAGAGACAGCTGATTGGCCTCAAATGCTGCTGGTGCTGAGGTTGAGAAATGTCAGTTGAAGTCAAGCCCATGTCCCACTTCCCCACCTCCCTTGCAGCTGGGGATGATGCCTCGTGACCAGGAAACGGCCAATAAGGCCCAAGAGCAGGTTGGCCCGCAGCATGTCACCTGAGACAAGGGACATGATGGCCGCTCTGCACGTGGATGCAATGTCTGTGACTCAGGAGTCACCTGTGACAACGAGGCATCCACGTGTGGGGCAAAGGTTAAGATTGCCGAGAGGCTGGTCTTGGTTCTAACTCCTTGCAGCCAGTAAATTGGTGCCTGTGGCCTCCACCCTTGGGTATCTTTTTACTGAGAAAAATTAATTCCTATTTATTTAAGTCACTCACATCAGTTTATCCCATTACTTATAGACAAATACAATCCTGACACATACAGAGACTATTAGCACACATAATAAAGGATGAAATTCACATCATCCCATAAATTTTTAAAAAATAAATAAACCACTTCACCATGGCCTACAAGACCCCATAAGATCGAGCCCTTGATGTCCTACTTTCCTCCACATTGCTCACTCTTCTCCAGCCCCCTGCTGACCTTGGACATGGCTGACCTTAGATGTCCCTCAGGTCAAAGCCTGCACTTCACCCTCAGCCTGGACACTCCTCCTTAGCTCTCTGCCACGTATCTCTCATCCTGTAGGTCTTGGGGCTGCGGGGCTGCCCACCCTTGCCCGATGCCATCTCCCACCCTTACTAGCCCTTAACATCTGAAATCATCCTCTTGGTTTACCTTCCTCTCCCTCCCTCCCTTTCCCACTGAGTGTAAATTACAGGAGAGGATTTAACTACCTCCTCCACAACCACACTCCCAGTGCACAGGGCATAGCAAGCGGGAAGCACTCGAATATTCACTGGAGGAGGAAGGAAAGAAATCAGCCTTCTCTCATTTCACAGTATTTATTAATTCCATTTTCAAGGTCAGATCATATTAAAAAATTATCTAAAAATTCTCCCCTGATAAATAATATATCTCTAATTTACAGCCTGTTTTTCGGTTGTATAAATGAAACAAGTCTTTTTAAAACAAATTCTGCCCAATCCCTGGCAGTTTTCACATGAATATGTGCTGGGGAGTCCTGTGATTAGAGCACACTGGATCTGACCTTGGCAATCAGGTGTGCAGTGGGGTCAGTAATTCACACTCCGCATGGTGGCCACCGTGGTGACCAGGCGACGAGGAAGGCCTTTGCTAACCTGCCTGTAATCCTCAGGCCTGGCCTTCAAGAGTGTCACGATGTTCTGGAGGGTACGGGATGGCTGCAGGCCCAGGGCGTCCATCACATTGATCAGATAGTCTGTGGAGAGTGGAGAGGAGACAGAGAGTGCCACAGACTCAGCACGGGCAAGACAGTGCCCCAGAAGGCCTTCCCTGACTGAGAAACAGAGAAGATGCCCCTGCTGAGCCCCCAAATGCTGGGTACCTACTCCGCCTTAGGCAGTGGACAAAGCTTTACAGAGAGGGTCCTTCCAACAGGGTCAAACTACACTGTAAGCTTGGTCTAAGCCTAGGAATTCTGATTTAATAAAGCACTAACTAGCATCACCCACCAACACACATGCACACACAGATACACACAGAGAGCCCTCTAGCACCAGTCTGAAGACAAGCTGACCCCACTCCAAGCCTTGTATTGGGGACTCCTGGGCTCCCACCTGCCCCCAATGTATCCTACTGACCATGTGGGAAACCCAAAGGGTCGGGAGATGCAGCTGTGCTTGTTTGAGCAGCTGCCAAAGTCTTCCCATCAGAACTCCACAATGAAGGCAGGCCCGTCTGAGGGGGTGGCCCAGTACAATGGAGATTTCTACACTTCCCATATAAGTCAAGGCACTGGGAGCACAGACAAAAATGCAGTTCTGAGCCTGCTCCCCAGACCAAGCTGACCACCAAGGGAGGGTCCTAGGGCTCTGATGTTCTAAGAGGTGACCCCAGTGATTCCAACCACAGACAAGCTGGGGTGACACAGGCATAATCAAGGGCAAACTGGAGAGCAGCCAGGTGACCTCAGGGAAGTCCTTCCACCTCCCTGATAACCCTGATGAGACAGTGTGGCAGGGGGTCAAATGGGACAATGGGCACCTAATGTGGTCCAGGTGACGGATGATGGGTGCTGCCTTCCCTCTCTCCCTCCTGGGCAAGCACAACCCCTCCCTCTTCACACTCTGAAGGACGAGAGGACAGCAGCACCCCAGATGTTCATCTCTTCCCCTCACTTGGAGTGGAGCTCCATGCAATCTTCCTGCATGTCTTCTTTTTGAGGGCCTACTCAGGGCAGGGCCAGTAGGAGGTGCCCACTCTGTCCTGGCTGGATGACTCATGTCCAAGTCAGGATGAACTGCTCCCCAGGAGGCGTGCCACCAGTCAGGTACCTGCTCCTACACAAGCGTCTCCATAAAACTGTGAGCACCCCTGCACTGGGAGCCAGGAGCTACAATGGGGACCCCACAGTCTCCCATGACATTTTTTTTTTTTTGGCCATCAGTGTTTCTTATCCTATTTGCATTAATGCTTAATCTGAACATCTTTCAGGTGGTGTGCAATGCCACAAACCTCCCCTCTCCCTATCGCCTTACACCCTGGCAGCTGTATACGTTAGCTTCACCTACCTGGCCCCTAACCTCACTCCCACACAGTGTAAGTGCAGTGAGGAAAACAACTGTCAAAATCTCTGGTATCTCTGTCTCCTTGAACTCAGCTGGCAAACAGATACTCAATACAGGTGAATGAGGGAACAAAGAACCTGCAGGCGAGCTTAACAACAGGGAGAAATAACCCCAACAACAGAAATCTAGGAGCAATCCCCGAATCACTTCACTTACTAGTTCCGGTTGGTTCTCTCCCCAGTGCTCCTGCCTGCACTAACAGGGAGTATCAAGGCACATTGGAATTCCCTCACCTGCACTAACGGGGAGTATCAAGGGCACACCGGAATTCCCTCACCTGCACTAACGGGGAGTATCAAGGGCACACCGGAATTC